>NC_081190.1:30039968-30339968 GCF_902713425.1 Acipenser ruthenus | reverse complement strand
CACAGAAAACAATTGTATTTTGAGTATACAGAACTGTATTCTACTTTATTATTTTTATTCACCAGTCCGCAATGTGTTTAGCTGTAATCGGATTAGTCATTGTTTTTCAATCAGCCTTTTGAAGGCTGGCGCCTGCTTGCCAGCTGCGCTGCTTTGGTCAGTCAGTTAGCATCGGGACTAGTGAAAATAATTACCAGAGACTGGAGTTTTACAATGCAAACAAAATATGGAGTTGATGTTTAAGATCAGATGATATGGAAGTATTCCGTGAAAGCTGCTCCGATGGTGGTCGTTCAGGTGTTTTACAATGTGTTGAACCTAGCAGCCATCATCTCCTGGGTACTTTACAAAGAATGCACAGAGAAGAATTTACCAAGGAGAGAATATATTTTACAGTTAGCACAGGAACTTCGCAAGAAGCATTTGGAACAGAGGGAGACTGCCAAGCGTGTACCCACAGCTGAAGCTGGCAACCCCGCTGAGATCCGCAAGAGAAGCCAATGCCAGGTTGGCAAGTGCAATAAAAATAAAACTTTGGAAAGCTGTTCCCTGTGCGGAAAGGCGACGTGGAGAAGTGCATTATCTGTGTTGACTGTGAATAGCTTTAGACTCAAGGTAAATGAATACCCTTTTGTCGAAAAAAAGCAAAATAAATTAGACTTTTTTTTATAACTTCTTGTGCTGTGTGCTTCTGTAAAATGTTTTTTTCTAAGTTTATGTATCTACGTTGTTCGGTTGCTTTTGCTCATCTGATAATAAACCGATTGCTGTTGAAAAGTTAAAAATGTATTACTATCGTTTCAGTTTTATAAATAGGTATGTTGTAAACTGATGTCTGTTAAGGTGTTTATTTATTTACATTTGCTTGTTTTGATTTGTAAAATAAATATATATATGCTTCGGTTGTTCAGATGTTTGTGACTCAATAAAAAGAAAAACAATTACATCCAACTGTTTCTCCTTTCGTTATACTATTTATAGTGTTTTGAATACAACCATCAGAAAGATAGCTCCGGTCCTTCTAGTGTTAAGAGGGATTCCCTTCATCCAAAACACAGGTGTGGGCCAGAACTCACTATTTTTCATATCACTATGTTTCCAACCTATTCCTTTATCTATATCATCAGTGGGTAAATTCATAGTAACTGAATCTGGACTCAATGAGGATCCGGACACCAAAGTTACAGATGCCTTCCATGCAAAATGATCTAATTTCTTATAGCACAGGAACTATATTCCAAAGCTGCCTGTGACAAAGACCTACAGTATCTGTATTTATATATTCATTATTGAACAAGATTAATTGCATGTGCAATGACTGCATAAAGGATCAGTCATTCAATGAACAGTGTTGATTGGAAGATGGTGGACAAAAGGGTGATCTTTAACTGCAGATTTTCACAAGTAAGATATATGTTAGCATTTCTTAATTTCTTACTTGAGTTGTATCCTTTTCTTCCTTCAGATTTTTGGCCAACACATCATTTGATGGCCTGAGTGGTCACATCAAACTTCAGGACGATTCAGTGATCACCTCAGACAGCCATTATTTCATTTGGAACCTGCAGCATGACCCTGTAGGAAACCCTATGTGGACGCGTCTGGGAAGCTGGAAGGAAGGGAAAGTTGTCATGGACTATGGGATTTGGCCCAACAAAAAGCTGTTTCAGCAGGGAGGCAATGGTAGGCACTCATCCCGTCTTCACCTGAGGGTGGTCACCCTGGTGGAACACCCCTTTGTGTTCACCCGGGAGGTGGATGAAGATGGGCAGTGCCCAGCAGGCCAGCTGTGCCTTGACCCCCTCACCAATGATACAGCTGTGCTTGAGAACTTGTTTGAGAATCTAAAGGGTGTAAATGACACTGTGCCCATAGAGTTCAAGAAATGTTGCTATGGTTACTGCATTGACCTTTTGGAGAAACTAGCTGAGGACATGGGCATTCATTTTGACCTCTACATTGTTGGAGATGGGAAATACGGTGCCTATAAAAATGGCCGCTGGACAGGACTGGTTGGGGACCTCATGAGTGGGGCAGCACACATGGCTGTGACCTCATTCAGTATTAACTCTGCTCGGAGCCAAATAATAGACTTCACTAGTCCTTTTTTTTCTACCAGTTTAGGCATACTTGTAAGGACTAGGGATACAGCAGCACCGATCGGAGCCTTTATGTGGCCTTTACACTGGAGCATGTGGTTGGGGATATTTGTGTCTTTGCATGTCACTGCCATATTCCTCACCCTTTATGAATGGAAGAGCCCATTTGGCATGACTCCCAATGGTCGTAACAGGAAGAAGGTATTTTCTTTCTCATCTGCCCTCAATGTCTGTTATGCCATCTTGTTTGGCAGAACAGCTGCCATCAAACCACCCAAGTGCTGGACAGGGAGGTTTCTAATGAACCTCTGGGCTATCTTTTGCTTATTTTGCCTATCCACTTACACAGCTAACCTGGCTGCTGTGATGGTGGGGGGGAAAATCTATGAGGAGCTCTCTGGAATACATGACCCTAAGGTAAGAAAGTACAAGTGTGATAATATTTGTAATGCCAAGATGATTTGTCTATGCATGACTGGCCTCTTGTAAACTTGGTGTGTATCTTTTTTGTGGAGTAAATGAAATAGTATGATACATCTTTACAGAGTTATCCTAAAGAAAACCATAAAGAAAACTGTATATCTATAGTTATAGTATTTCTATATGATAGTAACTTCAGATTTGTTAATATTATGTTTACCTTCTTACAAATCTGGGATAAATATAAATGATATAGTGATTATAATTTGTAAAGCCTGCTACCAAATGGTGTGCAAATTGGCCATTGAATGCATCTCAACAATAACCTGGCAGGATCAAACTTTGTGTGTGTGTGTGTGTGTACAAGGATACTTTGCATTTGCCCCAAAAGGGATATATTGCAGAGGTTCAGGAGTGAAAGACTGTGTTTAGTGATTGTGTCCATTCAGCAATGTACATTAGTTTTCCTCAAAATAATAATACTGTATTAAATACAGTACCTGTATAAATCTGTGTATTTTTCTTTAATTGGTTTTAGCATTTATTTGAGTGCAGACATTCTGTTGATGCACCATTTTTAATTGTGTGATTTCACAGTTTCATAACCCTTTTATTGTATGGAAAGTAAACTCATCAAACATTGGCAGTTACATTACCAAATAGATGTGTGAAATTGCTGCTGAGGTTAAATAAATCAATTTTCCTTGTAGTATTCTAATTGAAGCCTTGTAAAAGGAGACCATGCTGAAGAATACATTTAATGAGATTTGAAAACTTTTATCAGTTAATCCCATTTGTAATCTTTGGCTACCCAAACATTAGATGCTGAGTTTGGAGTAACCAGGTTGTTATTTGTTTGTTTGTTTATTTGTTTGTTTTTAGCTGTTTTTAGTTTACAGTTTGTAATTCGCACAGATTAAAAATAAATGGTAGCACTTTAGATTACAGTGCACAAATAACCATGTTACTCCGTTCTTTCATTGTAATTACTGTTGGAATAAGTAGGTAGTTAGATGGAAACGGTCTTGTTTCCTGCTATAATTACAATTTTAACAATATGCTGTTGCCTGTCCTCTTAAAGTGGTATTCTCATTAATGCAGTTACTGATTGCAATGCGAACCAGGCAGCAAATAAATTAAGTTATTCAGTTACAGTATTCCAGTCTATTCCAACAGTAGTTACAATGAAAGAAAAGAAAACAATTGGTAATAAAAAATACACAGTAATTACATGGTTATTTGTTTAGTGTAATCTAAAGTGCTACCAAATAAATATTATAAATACTTTGATACACTCCTGTAAATTCCTGATGCTTCACAGAGAAGACACTGAAGTTGCCAAGTGTTATTTGACTAAAAAATACTTGATTCACAGAACTTGATTCACAACTTATCTCTGATAGGCTGTGGTAATTCTGGACTCTCAACATTGGTCAAAACTAAAAAAAGAGCCTCTAAGGCAAAAAGTCTACTGCATTATTTCAACCTAGTTCCAAATATTACTGATAGTGTATCTGTTCCAAGACTGTTTCCTAATGCTGTCTGCTAAAGGCAGCACTTTTTAAATCTATTTTCTATTTCTGCAATTTCAGCTCTGAATCATTTATCTGACCAATAACTACAAAGTTTTACTGAAGTTCTACTTTTTTGTATTGCATGCAATTTAGGGCCTTTGTTTTCAAGCATCTCAAGACAGGATTAAAATAAGCAGCATTATCACTGGTTACTCCGTTTTTGTGTACTTTAATGAAGGGATAATGGCTTTGCTGTTCGCTTTTTGAGAGAAGGGCTCTAGCTTCCCTGTGAAACGTCTCATCAGTAAGCTTTTTTTTTTTTAATTGAAGTGACTGATGGTAATAAACATTTGATTTGCCATATTTGACTTAGACAATTGAGGCTTGGAAACAATCTAAACAACCAAATATATTAGATAATAAAAAAAAACATAAATGGTTTCTGTCTAGGCTCTGACCAAAAATTGAGCAGCAGAACTATAAAACATACTTTGAATTATAGCCATTTTGAAGACATTAAAGAACGTAAATTAGTCTTCCTTTAAAAAATAAAAAAAGAAAGACAGAAAAGAAAATGGTCTGTTGCCCAAGGCACTGCTTTTTACATTTCATAGGAAAAGTAGAGCAGGGACTAGATTCTTTTAAAAATGTGCACTCCATTGCAAGCATTTCAGTTTCAGAGTTATATAGACACTGAGATATGCCATTAAAGGCATTCTTCCTGAATATCAATGAAACAGTTTAATTTAGTCCTTCTCTTTGTTTATTATGTTTTCAAAAAGGTGAAATTGATTATACAAAATTTTACTTTTTTAAAATTGAATTTCAACATCTTTTTAATTAGTTAACATACTAGACTACAAACCTGAGGCGCTGTTGTAATAAACCTTTCTGTGCTTCAAATGTTTTCTAAAATTAATGTTTATGGTTGGGGAAGTTTAACAAAACAGGCACCAAGTTTATCTATAGTATTCTGACCTGTGGAAAGTGTTTTATTTTTAAACAAGACATCAGGTTGATGTTTTTCATTTACTAAACATTTTCAACCAGAATACTAATTTATTTGTAGTTCAGCAACAGGAGAATGCAAACAACTACACAGTAAATAGGCATGGTCATTATTGAAGCTGTATTATGCAGGGGTGCAAATCTGCCGCTAGATTCTAGCACCAGGGTACCTCATAAAGCACCAACAACATTAAATTCTGCCACCAGTAGATATGTTTATTTATTTTTATTTTATTTAAAAAAAAAAGTTTTATTCCTTAGCAAGCACAAGATGGTGGTAGTTTCTCCTTGGGTCTGAACTACTCACAGGACCCACCCACACTCATTCACATACACAGGAGAGAAGGTTCATGTTGTGTGGGAAGTTGTGATGGGGGCTTGATTAGGGTGGGGTTTGATCATTTAGCACCAGTATTTAGTGTTATACATAACCAAGGGTGCAAATCGTTTTGAAAATTGGTGATAATTTGCACCCTGGGTTATGTATAATGATCAATTATTTATTAAAGGGTGTATTGAAGGCCAAGCTGGTAAAGACTAAACTGTATGCCTGTGTTCAGTGTATTGTATTAAAAAGTAACAGCACTCTCCCTTTTTCAAGCTTCACCACCCTTCCCAGGGTTTTCGCTTTGGGACTGTCCGGGAAAGCAGTGCAGAGGATTATGTTAAGAAAAGCTTTCCTGAAATGCATGAGTACATGAGAAGATACAATGTGCCAGCTACACCGGATGGAGTGGAACACTTAAAGTGAGTACAATTCTCATTTTTGTAGCAGTTCTAAAAAAAAAAAAAAAAGACATTCAAGTAAAACTGAAAGCAGCGGTCCAGATAAGCTGCATACCTGCCATTTTTACACATTAAAAAATCCGTAATATGCGCTAAATTTAAATTGAATGCGTAAAAATGCGCATAGCAATTTTGCTGCACAGCTTGTCTGCCTCCCATAAAACTTCCACGAACAACTACATCTCCCAGAATACAATGGCTTCAGTTAATAGGAAACTGTACACAAGAAAAACCAACCCAACAAACAGTATCCAATCTCTGGCTAGCCCTGTTGTCTTTGCAGCCAATCACAGTAAGAATAAGAAAAATTCGAAGCTACACAGGTTGAAGCATAAACACCCCAGTCCAGCTACAAATCCACCTGGAACCATCGTCAGAGGCAACTGCTAAAAAAAGGTGCCTATAATATTAAACAAACTGTTTTATAACTTATTACTGCATTTCCTTATTTTATTTATCTGTATGGCTTTACATTGAAGTTTTAACATGTTCAATGAATTTAAGAATTTAATGCTAAAATATAAGTAACGTAATTAATTTGCAGAGTCAGTGTGATACTTCGAAAAACATGCACTGAGCCGATAAAGAACCTTGTAGAACACACGCGTGGTTGTACGATAGTTCAAAGTAACATTGCAGTTATAATGGAAGGCTCCTTTTTAATGCCTACTCCATTACCATTAAAGACAGTACAGTATTACCAGTAAAGACAGTACAGTATTTATCGAGATTACTCATGACTTCATGGTAATGTTGCATTTTACCCCCTGAAAATACATTTTACTCTCTGTGTTAAAATTAGAGGGTAAGTTACTCCCAGATCCAAAACCTTATCTAGAGCGCTGACTGAAAGTATTGAAACTTTTGAAATCACATCTGTAACTGAGATGAATTTACCAGTGAGCAGGAGGATGATGGGACATGGGAAGCCATCTTGAGGCAGGGAATGCAATTTAAAAGTTTAAAAAAGTGGTCAAAATGTAAAAAAATTAAAACAGTACACACACCTTGCGTAAACAGTTGTAGCAACACATGGGAACATGTAACACAATAAAATAAAAAGGTCCTTATGTACCCTTTAAGGCTGCCACATTTAAACGTGTAAATGTATACATTTAGTTTACTAGTAATAAATGTTTAGAAAATCCATCAACTATAAATTAACATTAAGCAGCACACAACTTTGTATAATTTTATCCCTGGTGTGTTTTTGTATTACATTGCAATCACATACTGACTGAATGGCATTGTTGTTCAATATTAAACAAGCTAGCTTATTTTACTTAAAAGACTGTAAATAATTTTTTCTTTACATACTTGCGTGCCAGCAATCGTATATTGTGCTAGCGCTCGTAAGAAACTACAGTCCTCAATGCACCTGATCGGACTCAAATGAATGCTCAGAGAGTAAATTGCTTTGCTAGTTTATCATGATGCAGTGTCGACATTTTAAAATACAAAGTCCTCTCTAAGTGAAAGAGGAGATGGTATTTAGAAAAAAAGTTCAATTAAGAGTTGTTGTGTGTAAGAGGTGTGTGCTTTACGTTACTTAGCCATTTTCCTGACCAAGATGAATCACGTCGCAGGAAAATTTATTTTCTAAGCATATTCTTTCTTCTACTGTCTAGACACTCAACTTTTGGGAGCCCTTAACTGACTCTTTTTTTAATTTTGAGATTTATTTATTTATTTATTCATTAACCAAGAATAAACTCACTGAGACCGAAGCCTCATTTGCAATGACTAGTCTTGCATACCATTCACCTCTGGGGCCTCTAATATAGGTCCTAGGGGACAAAAACCAGAGATAACTTGCAAAGCCAAATTAATTGGACAAAACCCTGTGGGTCCTCAGCCAAGATCTGAAAGAACAAGAAACACAATTCTAAGAAACAAAACTAATACTTTTAAACTTGCCGTGACTGCTTTTCCTCCCTTAGTACTGTAATCCTAATGTGTACTAATTTCTTTTAGGGATGATCCACAGAAGCTAGATGCCTTTATCATGGACAAAGCGCTTTTGGATTATGAGGTGTCAATAGATGCTGACTGCAAACTACTAACAGTGGGGAAGCCATTTGCTATTGAAGGTATTTTTTTTAAAGAAATTGAATATATACACTTTAAATTGTGTTCTGTTAGGATTTTGTGAATTATTTTCATTTTTAAAGCAATGCAGTTGCAGTTTCACAATCTTTCTTCTTTCACTACAGTATGTTGGAATGTATTGACCATTTATATAAGATAATGTATTTAGCTACTTTTTTTTCAAGTAACTGAAGCAAATTAATTGATAAGACTCCTAACAACATCATGGTGATGGGTTTTTAATAATACCAATTTGTCTGAGGGAATTTTAGAGTGAATATTATTTGTACTACACCAGTGCAAGACTACAAGTTCAGTTCTCCACCAGCATGAATTCATAATGTCAGAACATTTTTGAAGAGAAAAACATACGGTTAGGGTTCATGCTTTTAATAATTGGTGCCGTGACTCCAATCTCATAGCTGATCGTTCAAGGCGGGCGAGTGTAATGAGAGTGTATTGGCGCTACAGATTTTGACCCCTGTCACTAAATTTAAATGAAACCTTTGGCACAGTGCATAGTGAATAACTGTCATTGGTTCGCGCCAGTTCGCGCCCAGCCTAAGCCCTGTTACACGGGTTACAGCTGAGTGCTATGAACCACATCTCCGAGCAGCATTCTGACTATTTGTCTTTTTTGAAATCTAAAAGACCATTTAAGATTATAGGATGCCAATATTGGTTACCAGATTTTTTTTTAAATACTAATGTATTGAGTTAGTGTATACCATACTACCACATGCTGTACATCCCAGTAAACATAATAGTATTTCACTTTATTTGTGTGACTAGGTCTATATTTCAGCATAATAAAAACATTATTATATTTAGGCCTATATTTCAATACTCAGGACTGTTTGTGTGACAGTTATTTATTTTTTTTATTTACATGTTACTGTGTTTTATACAGTCGCAATGTGACATATAGTAATAGGAACCAAGCTAGGTAGCTAATGCAGGGTTAGCTAATATATCATACATCGTACAGTCCACTATTATTTAGAAGAAGTTTATTGTAGTCAAGTTTTGGGTGTGTTTCCTTGCCACTGCCGGTATATCAACGACCCCCTGATAATTTCTACAACCTTTCTAAGAAGAAAAGTTAAACATTGGACTGTCACGTCAGAAATGTGTATTTCACTTTTAGTTTAAGGTTTTCTGCACTAACTGGACATCTTATCAACCCCTTAGGATATGGAATTGGCCTTCCACAGAACTCTCCGCTAACCTCAAATATTTCAGAGTATATCAGTCAGTTCAAATCTGATGGCTTCATGGACATGCTACATGACAAGTGGTATAAAGTTGTACCATGTGCCAAAAGAAGTTTTGCTGTGACAGAGGTAAGAACTTTTTTATTGTATACATTTTATTGTATATATACAGTATATATATATATATATATATATAGACTGACTATAGTAATTCACAGAGATAGTTTTCTCGTAATCCTACTCCGTGCTTCAAAGTACACAGTGTGTGTGATCATGATTTTATATTATTTTGTAATGTCAATTGGAACCATTACATCACTAGGGGTTTGTCCGAGTCTGAATACAAACAAGTATTCATAATCAGTATGGCCATTTTTTTCCCCCCCTGAGTACAGTTATTACACAAGTAATTTTGCTATGCAGAGAAAAAGTCTAGAGATAGAGAGCCAATCCAGGGGAGGAGGAGGAGGACGGACACAATCTGGAACAAGTGGAGCTAAGCATCATTGTGTGTTGTGTGAGTGAGGACGTCAGGCAGGTGGAATGTTCGGCTCAGAATCAAACTCTTTTTCAGAGATAACTAGTAAACAAATAATACAAAATAAATCTTGCAAATTTTCAATCTGGTCTAAAAGGTTTCCACAATGAACAGTAAATCACCACTCCATCACAGACATCCCATATAATTTCATAATAAATGCATGATTGCGCAACAGGAATTGAAATGACACATTAGAATTTCAAAGCGATAAAAAGCATTGTTAATCCTTGCCCTTGTCAGCAGCAAGGGGCGCAGATGACTCAAGCATATTTGAAATGAACAGATATCATAACTCTTAGAAGATCGTGGGATATCCTTACACTGGATTACACTTTAATCTTTTACCTTTATTTTGATGTCAAGAACGTTCTTGTCCGACTTGGGAAACAGGAGTGAGTCTTCTTCAAAGTGCACATGGTATATTTTTGGGGTTCACCCTTTCCACTTTGCAAGGGTTACAAAAATGTAAACATTTTCACATAACACAATCACAGCTTCTGCTTACTGGCAGCATACATTTTTGAGAGTTGCAGGAGAGCTTAGGGAGATGTAGAAACGGTGTGTCACATCTAAAACTATTGATGTAAGTAGAAATATTAGTTTGTTTAGCCAATAGTCATTTTCATGAAACTATGCATCTAAGTGTGTATAATATTCATTTCCAGCACTGTATTTGGTAACTGCATTTTTTACAGTATCCTGCTTACTCCCTCCTGTAGTACATTATTGAAAAAAAAAATATATTATTCAGTAAGCAAAAAAGGTGTGTCTTTCATATACTGTTTAGGCTATCATGTGCAGCTCCTGATTACTTGCAGAATAGAGTGTTGAGGATGCTGGGATGCATGTAGAAGAGATGTACTGCTTCTAAAATTATTGATTTAGCCCTGCAGATTAATTTATTCAGCTGTATGTTATTATTATTATTTGTTTATTTAGCAGACACCTTTATTCAAGGCGACTTACAGAGACTAGGGTGTGTGAGCTATGCATCAGCTGCGGAGTTACTTACAACTACGTCTACGGAGCACAAGGAGGTTAAGTGACTTGCTTAGGGTCACACAATGATTCAGTGGCTGAGGTGGGATTTGAACTGAGGACCTCCTGGTTACAAGCCCTTTTCTTTAACCACTGGACCACACAGCCTCCTGTCAATTTCGTATCTTACAATGTGCATCTATGTGTGTATAATACATATGTTGTTTGATCACTGCTTTATTTACAGTAACTTGCTTAATACCTCCTACTGTACATCATTGAAATGAAATATGATTTTATTCTGCAAGTTTAAAAAAAAAAAATAGACTAGGCTACCACTATTGTGCAGCCCCTGTTGGCTTGTAGAATCAATGCAAGAGAGACAATAGGCAATTTGGAGTTAATTTCCCCCCTTTAATTTGACTTTGAAAATTTGATAACAGCGCTATTTGGATTGACATTCTTTTTATTATTTTTGAAGGGATGGAGCCTGTTATGAAGATTCAGGGCGTGAAATTATTTAAGACCATCCCCTAAATTTGACCCAAGGAGTATGGGAGTCTCAAATTACCTGGGAAATCCAACCCCAATACTTTAAAAGTTAAAATAAATGACAAAGGTGTATCAATAACAATATATAAGAACACTGGTAAAGTAAAGCAGTTTATGTAATACAGAATAGTTAGCTGAATAAAGGAGTGATTCAGTTCTGCAGTACACAAAGTTACAGAATGGCATCAATCAAAGAAAATAATCAAAGGGTTAAATCAATGAATGAATCAGAAATCGATTAATTTACCATAGACTGGAGTACTCTAAGATGTTAATGTTATATGAACCTGTCCATAATAAGAACCAGTTTCTCAGCAGTTGGTTGATGATTAGGTCATTGTGGCAAAGTGCCCCGCCCCTGTGTGCATTTGTGTGATCTGTGTGGTATGTTGCGTGCGTGTGTGTGTTAATGTTGGTGTATAGATTGGTACACGGGATATAAACGGGTCTGTGTTTCACGTATATTTAAAGTGTAGATTTGTATTTAGGCACGAGGAGAGCACAAATCACTTCACGTGCTGGTTAAATGTAATATGTGAGCACGGGGTTGCACAGAATTAATTCACGTGCTGGGATTCAAGTGAATAATTAATTAGTAATTGAATCCCAGCACAATAGTATATATAGACGCACATTTCTGGCACTCAGGGTTGGTGTTCGGTGAGTGGAGAACGAGTGTGGAGAAGGAGAAAGTAAATAGTAAGAAAGTAAGAACGTAAATAACTGTCTCACTCACCGTGTTTCGTTTGTCTGTCTGTGCACTGTCTGTTTACTGTCTAGTCCGTTTTGTTTACCTGTTTATTTTGGCGCAAGTGCCGTGTCCTGTGTTTTTGGTTGTGTTTAAAACCTTTTATTTTCTGTTTATTAAATGCTGAGCGCAATCACGCGCTCAGCTTAAACCAAACTCCACATCTCTGTCGTTTGTGTTCCTGTCTTCTGGTCTGACGTCACCCACTCAGCCATTCTTGTGACACGTGGTGTCAGAACCGGGACAACAGCGCCTCCAGGGCTCAGGCCAGAGCGGGAACCGCAGTTGTTTTTTTTTGTGGAAAAGTAAATTAAAAAAAAAAAAAAAAAAAAAAAAATGGAAGGCTGGAACTGGAGAGACGGCTGCAGTGAGCTGGAGGATCTCCTCGGCAGGTTGGAGGACCAAGGTTGGTGCCTTGCCTGCGGGGTGTATGGGCACACGGTGGCTGTCTGCCCCTTCCAGGAAGAGGAGGAGGAACCAGCCCAAAGGAGGAAGGTGAGCAGAAGGAGGCAGAGAGGGGGAAAAATGAGGAGGAAGCAGAGGGAGCCAAGGTGGTGCACCATGTGCATTGCATATGGGCATGAGGACGAGGACTGCCCAGAGCAGGAGCCAGGGGAGGAGGAGCCCGAACGTCCTGCGCCTGAGTGGGAGGAGCCCGAACGTCCTGCGCCTGAGTGGGAGGAGCCCGAACGTCCTGCGCCTGAGTGGGAGGAGCCCGAACGTCCACAGCCCGAGTGGGAGGAGCCCGAACGTCCACAGCCCGAGTGGGAGGAGCCCGAACGTCCACAGCCCGAGTGGGAGGAGCCCGAACGTCCACAGCCCGAGTGGGAGGAGCCCGAACGTCCACAGCCCGAGTGGGAGGAGCCCGAACGTCCACCGCCCGAGTGGGAGGAGCCCGAGCGTCCACCGCCCGAGTGGGAGGAGCCCGAGCGTCCACGTCCCAAGAGGGAGGAGTCGGTGCGTCCACGTCCCAAGAGGGAGGAGTCGGTGCGTCCACGGCCCGAGAGGGAGGAGTCGGTGCGTCCACGGCCCGAGAGGGAGGAGTCGGTGCGTCCACGGCCCGAGAGGGAGGAGTCGGTGCGTCCTGTGTCCGGAGGGGAGGAGCTGAAGGCCCAAACCCCTATTTTTTTTTGGGAGGGACAAGGGCGTGAAGCTCAGGCTCCACAGCAGCCGCTGTTTTTGCTGCTGAAGGGAGCCCAGCGGAGACGCCCGCCACCAGCCCTACCCCCGCTGTCGGAGGAGCCGGCAGCGCCACCAGCCCTACCCCCGCTGTCGGAGGAGCCGGCAGCGCCTCCACCATCTCCAGGAGCAGAGGAGCTGGAGCTGCCTCTGCCTCCACCACCTCCAGGAGCAGAGGAGCAGGAGCTGCCTCTGCCTCCACCACCTCCAGGAGCAGAGGAGCAGGAGCTGCCTCTGCCTCCACCACCTCCAGGAGCAGAGGAGCAGGAGCTGCCTCTGCCTCCACCACCACCAGGAGCAGAGGAGCTGGAGCTGCCTCTGCCTCCACCACCGCCAGGAGCAGAGGAGCTGGAGCTGCCTCTGCCTCCACCACCACCAGGAGCAGAGGAGCTGGAGCTGCCTCTGCCTCCACCACCACCAGGAGCAGAGGAGCTGGAGCTGCCTCTGCCTCCACCACCGCCAGGAGCAGAGGAGCTGGAGCTGCCTCTGCCTCCACCACCGCCAGGAGCAGAGGAGCTGGAGCTACCTCTGCCTCCACCACCGCCAGGAGCAGAGGAGCTGGAGCTGCCTCTGCCTCCGCCCGGAGCAGAGGAGCAGGAGCTGCCTCTGCTGCCCGTACCTCCGCAGGGAGTACGGTGGCCGGAGCCCCAGAAAGGGGAGCTGCCGGCCACGAAGAAGGGGGAGGAGGTCTGGAGACCACTTTCCCCAGCAGCAGTTTCGCTGCAGGAGTTCTTGTGGCCGGAGCCCCACAGGAGGGAGCTGCCGGCTACGAAGAAGGGGGAGGTCGGGGGACCACCTGCCCCCGCAGCTTTTTCGCTGCAGGACAGGACCAGCATGTTGTCAGCCGTGCCACTACCGGCAGGGGTGCTGACAGCATTGCCAGCCAAGGGCCCACTGAAGCCTCCCTTCCCAGCCCGAGACTTTGTTCTGGACTGCTGGGTTTTTAAGGGGGGAGGTGGCCGTTGAGGCCATGTGTGCTGCGCACAAGGGGGGGTATATGTGGCAAAGTGCCCCGCCCCTGTGTGCATTTGTGTGATCTGTGTGGTATGTTGCGTGCGTGTGTGTGTTAATGTTGGTGTATAGATTGGTACACGGGATATAAACGGGTCTGTGTTTCACGTATATTTAAAGTGTAGATTTGTATTTAGGCACGAGGAGAGCACAAATCACTTCACGTGCTGGTTAAATGTAATATGTGAGCACAGGGTTGCACAGAATTAATTCACGTGCTGGGATTCAAGTGAATAATTAATTAGTAATTGAATCCCAGCACAATAGTATATATAGACGCACATTTCTGGCACTCAGGGTTGGTGTTCGGTGAGTGGAGAACGAGTGTGGAGAAGGAGAAAGTAAATAGTAAGAAAGTAAGAACGTAAATAACTGTCTCACTCACCGTGTTTCGTTTGTCTGTCTGTGCACTGTCTGTTTACTGTCTAGTCCGTTTTGTTTACCTGTTTATTTTGGCGCAAGTGCCGTGTCCTGTGTTTTTGGTTGTGTTTAAAACCTTTTATTTTCTGTTTATTAAATGCTGAGCGCAATCACGCGCTCAGCTTAAACCAAACTCCACATCTCTGTCGTTTGTGTTCCTGTCTTCTGGTCTGACGTCACCCACTCAGCCATTCTTGTGACAGTCATTTAACAGTGGAGCAAGGAGGAGTGGTGAGCTTGTCAGTGCATCTCTGCATCTTTGCTTTTTCCAACTGCAATCACCAGAAGGAGTCTGTGAGATTGTTATTGTATTCAAGGTCACAGGATAGTGGTTTGAACACAAAGCAACAGGTGCTCTAAGACAGGACAGAAGTGATGAAACTCAAAAAGCAGAGAAAGTTTTCTTGGTTCCAGTCCAGTTTTACCTGTCCACTTTAAGGCTTGACATCAGCGCACTCCACTTTGTTAATGGAGGGTCCTTACTTTTTATACCCCATGGGTGGGGTCTCAAAGGTAACTGTATTGTCCAATAAAGTTACTGGTTTCCATATGATAATTTACACAGTGACTGCAACACTTAATATTCATGACGCTGAACTTTATAGTTGAAAAGAATATCCAAGAAGTTTCTTACAAATCCAATGTTTGTCAAAGCATGATCCCATGTTTTAGATAAAGCGGCTCCAGTTTTCAACACCACCTCTAAGACAACCAATCACCAAGCACTCATTTGTCCTCGGACTATACACTGTGATTTGTTTACATGTGTGATACATCATTACACACACACACACACAAACATTTGTTGCAGAAAATGGTTGCAGGGTAGAATAAGACCAAGGGCAATCTGAAATGTCTTTTAAGCAATACTCCCCAAACCAATTTATATGCTGTTAACTCTAAGCCAAACATATCAGAGAAAAGGGGAATTCCAAGATACGCACAGTTCAAAGAACAAAACTAAAACGTTTTGGGATTCTCAGATTCACCTGTAATAATATCTAATTATTACAGAGGGAAGGAGATACCTCTTCCCACAGAGAGTGGGGAGGTGTGACAAGCTGGCTCGTGTGGTGATGTCAGACCAGGAAGAGAATGGACATAGCATGTTTATTGTAAATGAACAAAACAAACGAACGCCTCTTATCTTCCATCACAATTTAAATTCTCAAACGACTCGCTCCAAATTATACATCTGCACAAGTGCTAGTCTATAATAATGACTGAACTATGATTGCAAGTATTTATTTAAAGTATTTTTTGTATAGATCTCCCAATTTAAAAAGTGTCGTTGTATGTTTGCTTTATAATGAGTTTTTATTTCATATTTGCAGTTTTATTTCGTTTTATATGTTGCATTAAGTTTTATTTCGTGCTAGTTCGTATTTGCAAAAAACACTGGGTTCTATTTATATTGAACTATTTACAATATTTACAAAAATACCGGGTTTTGTGGCTTCGGGTGAGAGATAGCCTGGCACTATTAATTTCCAATCAGTCAGACGGGTCATGCAAGATAAAAAATGGCCCTTCTTCAGTTCTGGTCACACGGGCCCCTTGGCTAGCAGTCCTGGTTACAAAAAACACCAAAGTTTAATCATTAATTAAATGGCTGGGTTCTCTCCCTTCTCTCTCTCACTCCCCACGAGAATCTAACCCCCTCCCAGCTAACACAGCTCCAGGCTCCCTTACCCATTAATCCAGCAACCGCCAATCTCTAGCAAATTGGTCCATTGCTTAATTTGATGGAGTGAAACCGGGAGCACCTGTGTAGCTGCCCTAACCCAGATGTAAAAAAAGACTGGAAATTGCAAATTTGCTCATCGGCGCTTTCCTATCACGGCAGCACTACAAGTTAATTGTATCATCCTAGTTGCAAGTAAGCTGATTTTTCTTTTTATTCATTTTATAGGTTCTAGTACACACACACACACACGCACATTTTACAGTGATAGGTATTTCAAACTGTATCTGTTTTTTTGGAGTTGTGTGTATCCTAAATTTGATTACTTCCAGATGCCATCTTTGACAAAGTCACTTGTTGCTGTAAGCTAAAAAACAAAACAATTACACCTATAAGGGGGTAAAACAACATTACACACACTAATTTATATTTCCAATACCAAATAAGTGCCACCCATAATAAATAATAAGTGTGGGAGTGTATCAAACAAGTGCTATTTTGTGAATGATATCATAGGCTTGTCCTTTGTGGGTTAAACAGCAGTGGTAGATTCTGATCTCCATGAAGTATATTCAGTACAATTCAAGAGGGCTGTATTAGCAAGTATTTGGAGATTTCTCAAAAGTAGAAGTGTAAAAATACATTGGTTTAGGTGTGTTATGCATGCTAAAAACTGTATATCCCTACAACTTTGGAGTACTAGGTATGGTTTTCTCTATGTGCACTGTGTTATGTATTCACTGGCCTGGACATGGGAGGTCCTTCATACTTGTGGAAATCCTTCACAATACAGTTGGCTGGGAATTATTTTAATTATTTTATAAAATGGGTATTTTAAATACTCTATCCTGATTGATCAAAAGGGGTCACATGGAGATGTTGATATTACAGCATATGACCAACTTCTTTTCAAAAAGGGGCAAATCACTGGTAGATATCCATACACCGCTAGAATTTTGGGAAAAAAAAGAAAACCGGTAAACATATTGGAATTTATCACAATAAACACAACTGAGGAAATTTATGTAAGTAAATGTTGAACTTTTGGGAAACCGAAGTGTATATGAGATATTATATGAGTCTGAATTGGACATCAATTGTTCATTAAAGTAGTGAAAAAAAGCAAAAGTATTCAAATCAATTCAAAACTCTAAAAAGAAAGCAGACAAGCGTTGACAACAGAACTGGCAGAAGGCACAGGTGTCGTTGTCCAAAGCACCTTTGACCATTGTTCCATAGTCCAATTTCTGTGTTCTTGTGCATATTTTAGCCTTTTAGACTTGTTCCCCTTTCTTAACAGAGGTATTCTTACTGCAAAACATCCTTTAAGTCCTGATTTCAAGGGTGACCTTCATACTGTTGATTTGATGGACAATGACACCTGTGCCTTCTGCCAGTTCTGTTACCAATTCAACGCTTGTCTTCTTTCTATTCCTTTAGGATATTTTCTTCAAGTATTGCTCATCCTTGTTGGACAGCTTTTTAGGTCTTCCAGTCCTGGGTTTGTCAATTACAGATGATGTTTCTCTGTACTTGTTGATTATGCTTTGGATGCCACACCTTGAAAATTGAATGATGCGAGCTATTTCACTCAGTGTTTTTCGTTCTTTATGCAAGTCAAGGTTGTTATAATAGTAGAAAACACTAGTGGAGGCTTTGAGTAAATTGCTAATGCTCATAATGCATCAGAGTAGAAAAACATGTAAGACTTTTGCACAGGTGTGTGTATGTATTTATATATATTATTTATTAAAACACAATATAATAAATATTCAAATAAGTCATTGTAATTATAAACTGCAGTTTGCTTTATATTTGGGTTAAAGAATGAAAAAAGCAAATTTTGACTGATCGATCTACAGAAGATAAAAAAAAAACATGAAATATCTTGCCTAGTTGGATGAGATGACAAAAATCACATTTTATATAAAATCACTGTCTATACCTCTGTTTTTGTTTTTGAAAACTACCTAATGGTGTTTTGGTTCTGCAATCTCCCAACGAACCCTGTCTTTTAAATTCAGAAATGTGCGCATGCGCAGTCAATGTGATATCTACTTTTTCTACAGCCTACCAATTTCCTGTGACACCGGGATTACCCCTAAAAACAAGTTGTGGATGCAATTGAGGTGAATTGTCTTGTGCCATAAAAAGAACTGTGAACACTGCAACCATTCTTTAAATAAACGCAGCTGTGGCTTTTCCCTTCAGTCTATAGGTTGATCAAATCAACCCAAGCTCCAGATCTGCCTTTATACAAGTTTAGCATGTTGAATGTGCACATGCTTACTTATGCTTTACCTTGCTTTCACTACACTTCGTTTTTACGCTTTGCTAGGCCTTTACTATGGGTAACTTTTAAAAAGGTTGTTAGAATGCCCTTAAGTCGTGTTTCCCTTTGCCATTAGGGTCTATTATCCCAAGACTACCATGCTGGTTGGTTGACAATTGGGCTATGTCCCAATCTCTTATGGGTTCACCTAGTCTGCAGTATTTGCTTGCAGGAAATTATTTTATTATTTGTTTGGTATTGTGCAATGTCGGATGGCTTTGAAATCTTCCATCCTGATCGCCAGCAACTGCATTCCAACTGTAATGGAAACTGTGATTTTTTCCTACTATAGTGTGATTGCACATTAAGAACTTAACAATCTACAAGTCAAGGGTGTTCATGACAATGATGATGCAAACATTTTCTTTTTTTCAGACTTTACAGATGGGAATCAAGCATTTCTTAGGGCTTTTTGTAATGTTGTGCGTTGGAGTTGCATTGTCCCTTCTTACAACATTAGGAGAGCACATTGTCTACAGGCTGGTGATCCCAAGAATTAAAAAAAAATCCAAGTTAACGTATTGGCTTCATACAAGTCAGGTATGTACTTGAAGTAGATTATCCCAATTGTATAAAAGTGTTTAGTAAATAAGTAGGTAACTAAAAAACATTTAAGGTAGACTCTAAAATAAACATTAATTGACTATATTGTGACCATTGTATTACTTTAAATATTCTAAATATTAGCAAACTACATTGATTTCCCAATATAGATTACCTCAATTGGTAGTCTCAACAGAAAGAATATGGCACACTATATACACTGTATATGTTTGTTTTTTTCTGCAGAGATTACATCGTGCACTAAACTCATCTTTTAATGAGGACAGGTTCCAGCAGAAGGTGACAAAGTTGGAAAAAAGGTAGAGTTTGTTTTCAGGATGACACTACAGAATCCATCATTTCAGAAGTTGCAGAAAGCACAATTTACAGTTGACTTTTGATAATACATGTGAATCAAAGATTAGAAAACAAATGTCCAAAGTATCCCAAAAGTGTAACCCAACATTACTACTGTATGTATGTCAATTGGATTCTCATGAGTTATTTAGGAAACATACTTTTGGATTTACTGGAAGTGGTTGCACCCTAATTGAAAGATTAATCTTGAAGGCACAGGTCGTGCTGTTTTAGAGAAACAAACCCCTCATTAACCACAACCACTTTTGACTATGATGGAGCTTAAAGAGCTGTTTTTGCTTGGTTTCTTTGATCACTCCTGGGTAGCTTTCAGGTTTTTTTTTTTCATAGTGAAAACCTTGCAGATAGGTCAACAACTGGTCATATACCATTGTCTGGTATAGGTTTTCCGCAGTGCGAAAATGATGGCTTGGCATGTTTCGTAGGACGCGTGCTCCAGCCGCCGTTTCCTGAGTTGGCGGGGGGGGGGGGGGGGTTTACGAGCGGTGAGCCAAGTATACAGATGATAATTGGGCATACTAAATTGGGGAGAAAACCGGGGTAAAAAATTGGGGACGGCTAAATTATTAAAAAAAAAAAAAAAAGGCTGCAAGACAACAATTGGCACCAGCACAACTGGCATCAGCACAAATGTTGCCTAAATTCTGAGCCTGTCTCCAGAAGAAATAACACCAGTCCATTTTATTTGTCCAATTGTATTTCTTGATCTGTTTTAAAGGTGCAATGTCGGAAATAACCAACAAGTTGTGTGGAATACCGCAGGGAACACAAACTTCAACAGAAGGAAGTTTCCGTTTCGGGAAAACAGGCACAATGACTTAGAATTGAAACAATATAAAGACATCCCTCTCCCTCAGGTGAGGAGAGAGATCCCTGCTTCAGCCACCTCAAACGGTAAAACAGACTCCTTGAGCATGGCAAGGAACTCAGTGATTCAGGAGCTGACAGAACTGGAGAAACAGATCCAGCTCATTAAACAAGAGCTCCAGCTGGCCATGAACAGGAAAAATGAACTGGAGGAATGCCAGCGGATAAATAAGATCACAGAATCCTAGATTTGCACACGAATAAGAAATGCACTTTTAAGGAGCTGTCAAAACAATGGTTGAATTCAGCCCAACACAAAGGTCTTCTGTTCTCAAGTTTCTAACACACGTCTTTTTGTTTTAATCACAGACTATTAAAAAACATAGTGGGTGGTATTGGAAATGCAGCTTTGATGACTATACAGTTGAAAGCTTCAAGCTACGATCCGCATTTTGTTTACTCCAGTATGTATGCGTACATTGCAGTACGTAAGTGAATGTCGGCACCACCACCCACAAAAAGGACGCCTGAGGAGGTGAAATATCAGTAACCATGCCTCCATCATCAACAGAAATGTTTTTTAAGTCAATTGTTAAAGTTGGATTTAAAGATGTGGTCCAGTTGTTAATCAAGAATTGCTAGGATACTGATGCGCTTGGCTGTCTTTTCATAATGAAAGGCACTGTTGTTGTTTTATTGGGTTGTATGATTCTGACGATACATTTCCAGTTGTAATTGCACCATGATTTCAGAGTCAGTTTTTTTAAAAATTATAATATGGTTTAATTGTTACGATATGGATTTTATCAGGGGTAAATCAGTGCCCAAAATATGCATGCTATTTAAATGTCTGATAAAATGGAGCACAACCCACAGATATCAAAAGCACTTACAATGATGCCTATTTTTATAAACTTGTGTTATTCAGGGGCATGAGTGAGGGCTCCTCCCCCTACTTCCTTCCTTCCAATAACATCTGCTCATCCCCTATTTAAACCCCAAGCCTTGAGTTTGCTCTGTCTTGCGTTTTTTGTATTCCACCATCCTCCCCCATTGCGCTTTTCTCTTCTATTTGGCTGCTCCACCTCTGTAGCTGGGCTCCTCCTCTGCAACAGTCTCCCTCTTGGGTGTAAGTGAAACTCTTCCCAACCTTAGAAGCCCAGCCGCCGCTGGCTTCGTCCTCCACGAGGGAGCTTCTCCGCGACTCAAGGGGGACCCCTGGCCAAATTTATCTATGGCTGTCATCTTCCCATTTCTCTCTGCTAGATCCCCCTTGGGGAAGTATCGGTTGCTTCCCAGCCTTGGAGACAGAACAGTTTGGTCTCACCTCCGTGAGGGCAGCTCTCCGGGAGCCAAGGTGAATCTCCTTACTCTTCTCTAAGTTATAAGTACATATCTTCTATTATCAGCTCACGAGGTCTCTTCCTTCACGCAGCCCTTGATCATGTCCAGTGAATCATGCTAAGACCATACAAAAAGCACTTAAGTAAAATACCATGAGCTGTGAAAAAAATGACATCTCTAGTGTCTATTGTACTTTTGCAGGAAGCTATGTTAATATTTCAAGCTAAATAAAAATGTCACCATTTTTTTTTCAAAAAGCATACATTGGCTTCAACCCCCTCAGTTGTCAAAAGCCATCTTTACAGGATTGATACCTGCTAAAGACAAATGTTTTGGACATTTGGAAGTTTTAGAAGTGATTTTTAGCCATTAACACTTTTATTTGTGACTTTTTGTGTAACTGTTAGAGGCTTGAAGAAAACTAAAACAACAACAAAAAAAAGATTTCAAAGTCAAACCAGTCTAGCACTGCTTTGTATTGCTAAAGGCATTTTGCAGGCCTGGAGTACAGTATTTTAAATAGCATCAGCAGAGTCACATACTCAGGGGTTGAAATCGAGTACTTCAGTAGTCGCCCCTTTCAAACACAATGTTGTTTTGGGCACATGTTTAGCCCACTTAAGACAGTTTAATGTCATGTTAAGAATGTTTTTAGCAGTCCTTTTTTCCAGGGACCCGTAATATGTAAGTCGATATATAGCAAGCCTCTCCCTTGTTAACATAATGTTGTTTTTGGCTATGTACACTTAAATGTCTACTTTTGAAGGTCATGTTGGTATAATTTAAGATTTTGTTTAATTTGTGACTTCTTTAAATTTATATTGCCATATGCTTCGTCTACCTTTTCTGAAGAAAAGCTGTTCAGTATAATTTGCCCAGCTGTCTGTAACAATGAAAGCAACTAATTTCCTTGTATTGCAAAGTAAATGCCTTGTCCACACAACTTGCTACTGTTATTTTCTTGCTTCACTAAGGTTTGGAAGAAAAGAGCTGCAATGCTCATGCTTAGTATTTTAATCGGTTTTGGCAATGGATTTAAAGATTGATTAAAAGGTCATGTCACTAATCAGTCGTACTGGTAAATTAATTGCAAAACCATTATCTTAATTTTGTTAGGAATACCATGTATTTTGGTAAACCAATAAAGAGAAAAAGAATAGATGATTCCTTTCCACATTCATGATGTGGTGATGTAAAGAGACCAAATACCATGAGCGTATACTCAGTGCCCTCTAGTGTCCATATAAGCACATTATCATTGACAGCATCAGGCACTCTGGAGAACCAAATAGCAAAACCATCAAATTCGCATCCTATTTATGATGTGTGCAGTATCAACTGTAACATGTCTGAAGCCGAGAACAACTAATCATGTGTGCAGAAACACATGTGGAGCCTCCAATTCATGAATACAATCCTTCCAAGATAATGTCAAAGTGATTTCTTGAAGTTAAGAAAGATAAGTTGCAAGAATCGATCACTGACTAGGGGATTCAATAATTTAATGTAAAAAGGCAATGTATAGGTAGGAACTATCACAGTTATCTTAAGTAATATTGATTTTAAGCATATCGATTACACAACATGTGCATAGGGCATTAGTAAAGAATGCCACTGACATGTTTGTTTCAAAGTGTTTTTTCTTTAATTGCACCTGTTCATTTGACAAAACTGTTCAAACAAATAATCAATATAATGTAAGCTCTCTGAAAGCAACCAGGTAAGTCAGTGTGGTAAGTAGCTTCAAATTATATTTTAACAGGTGTTTTTTTTGTTTTGTTTTTGTTTTACTTTTTACCTTTTACAGAATTATATTTGCAACCATTCTGAAAAGTTCTGTGTGCTGTTTATTTTTCAGATAATGAGTTTTAAATTTATCACTCATCGTTTGTGTTTGTTTTGAGCCTACTTGTACTCAGTTCACAATACCTAAATAATGTGTGATCATCTCATTTTGAAAATGTAATTGTGAATGAAGTGAACAGCAATAACATGGTTTTAATGCATGCTGATCATGCATTCTTCATGAGTAGTGTGAATAGGGTACTAAGGTTTGTCATTGGAACATTTAATTTCATTTGAAATATGTTTCAGCTCCTCAAATTTACTGGAACTTCTAATTTCTAGTGCACTTCATTCTGATAATGCTATATACATGAAAACTAGAATCAGACTCCGAATCACATTCTAACCATTCCTGTACCTGATGTAATAAATACATTTAAAACAGTTCAAAGCAAAATCATAGGTCACATGAAAAAAAAAAATTAAATTCACTACATAATCCTAACAGTGCTCTTTTATCTATATTTGCACACAGTGTTGGAGTGATTTTGACCCATTCTTCTTGGCAGATTTGCTCCAGGTTGTTCAGGTTGGTTGGACGACGCTTGTGGACCACAATTTTCAAATAGTGCCACAGATTCTCAATGGAATTGAGATCAGGACTTTGACTGGACCACTGTAGGACATTCACCTTTTTGTTCTCAAGCCACTCCAATGTTGCTTTGGCCTTGTGCTTGGGATCATTGTCCTGCTGAAAGGTGAATTTCCTCCCAAGCTTCAGTTTTTTAGCGGACTGAAGCAGGTTCTCTTGCAGTATTTCCCTGTATTTTGCTCCATCCATTCTTCCTTCAATTTTAACAAGATGCCCAGTCCCTGCTGATTGTTGGCCTCTCTGTGGCTTCTCTCACAAGTCTCCTTCTTGTCTGAGCGCTGAGTTTTGAGGGACGGCCTTTTCTTGGCAGTGCCTGGGTGGTGTGATGCAGCTTCCACTTCCTGATTATTGATCCAACTGTGCTCACTGGGATATCCAAACACTTGGATATTATTTTGTACCCTTTCCCTAATCTATGCATTTGTATTACTTTATCTCAAACTCCTGTAGAATGCTCTTTGGTCTTCATTTTCCTTCAGATTCACAGCCTGACCAATGATCCTTCAACAGTGGGGTTTTTATCCAGAAAATGTGACAGCAACTTTAATGGTGGAGGCCAATGGTAAGGTAATTGTGTCCTCTTTAGGGCAATTTCTTTCATCGGTGTAAACTGGGAGCTTCCACAGCACAGGGTTTGAATACTTATGCAAGCAAGATATTTCATTTTTATTTTTCTTAAAAATATTTCCCAACATAAAACCAATAATTGATTCTGAGTTTCAGTGTTTTAAAATAAAATATCAAACAGAACGAAATTTCAATGTACCATTTGTAATTCAGTAATATGAGAAAATTGGTCAGGGGTCTGAATACTTTTGCAAGGCACTGTACAAGTTATTGGTGTTTTCCTTTTTCATTGTAAAAAACAAGACCTTTTTATATGACCTCCTAATCTTACTGTAACAGGGCGCGCAGCCCTGTACATTGATTTGTTTATTTTATTTTAGAACAGGGTCCCCCTCCGCCCCTGTGTTATTTTGTATTTGATTATTATGATTTATTTATTGTAATTTGTGACGGCGTACCGCCGTGTTATTGTTTTGTTTATTTTTAAACCGTGTCCTGGCAGAGGCGAGATTGGTGCTCGTCCTCTGCCAGGAGTAATGGAAAAACTCGTGCAGAAGGTGGCCATCTCCCAAATTAATTAAGTGATTAATTTTGGGGCTAATCGGGAGATGGTCACCTGAATGTAAAAAGCCTGCAGCTCTCCAGCTCGGGGTTGGGTGTTGGAAGGAGAGAGTGAGCAAGAGGATTAAAACGAAACTTAAAAATAACATAGGAACAGTGAAGGCAATCTGCCCAGCCTGACCTGTGTTTTATTTATTTTGTGTTCGAGATTTGTTTTTGTTTACCCTTTTATTTTGCTCTGTGAGCACAGTTTATTTTTGTTAAAAATATTTAATTTATTTTTGTTTTGCTTAATAAAAACGGCAAACGCCACCTTAAACTGCAGTACTTGCCTGGTATCAGTTTACCTTCCTGCTTCTGCCTGACGTCAGACCACTCGTCCAGCCTGTCACACATACATAAAGACACTTATTTAAATAATCAGGTAGTGGCATTTGGTTTAATCTGTAATCTAGTGAGCTTTAAAAACACACATTTTAAAATGTAACTACAGTCTGTATTTATTTCTGAGGACAATTAAAAATCAGCAAAAATATACAGCATTTAAGAGCAAATTAAACGATTAAAACTTCAAATAAAACATTATACAAACATGTTTTGCTTGGCTATTGAAACACGTTGGTTTACTCTCATGCTGAATAAAGGGCAAGTAAAAAAAAAGGCCAGTAATGTGTCAAAGTGATGTGGCTTTCTTAAAAAAAAATATATGAATACTAAACCATTCCTGTAAAACTTGCAGGCAGAGTATTCGATATTGTAGAGAGAGAACAAAAAGCTACAAAAGGTGACTTTTGCCAAAGTTTTACAGAAAACAGAAAAAAGTATTCTCTTATACAAATACCACATAACAACATTGATATTTAAATAACATTATACCTTATAAAACATAACAAGGAATGAATAGATCCTGACGAGTAATTGTTCAAAGCTGACAACATTAAGGTAAGCTACATCACTTTCTTATACAAAATGTACAAAAACATCAGCTTCTAACTAGGTACAACATAATACTGTTCTTTTTTTTTTTACAGTTTGACACTGAGTACAAAACAACTGTGTGCCTAGAGGTGCTGAGGTGAAGAAAAAACAACTTGATGTTGCCCTCCGAGTCATGTCACTTCCGTCATTGATGCAGAGTGGTTCTACAAGACAAAATGTTTAATGTCACTTTTAAACTGTTGTCCAGGATAGAGTGTAACAGCTGTTGTACAATAAAGCCTGAATTGACAAAGTATGTAAGTGTCATTATGCTACATGTGATTATGGATGCTGAGAAATTTCTAATTCTAGTTTCTAATACCTGAATACTTAAACATTAAAATTATTATTAAAATTAAAAAAGACAACAGTACTAGAGTTAATTGTTACAAAAAAACAAACAAACTGAAAAGTACTCCAGCCCAGGTTGTATGCTCCACTGCGGCATAGGCTACACTTTGGCAATTTAAACAGAGCAGTCAGCCAGTTCCTTCTCTGCCCCTTTCATACAGTACATTAAAATATTAGCCTACACAACTGATAAAAGATACATATTATTCATTATTTTTAATAAACTCACACAGTATTAGTATTAGTATTGTACGATAAAATTAAGCTAGAAATTACGGTATGAAAGCTTTAACCTTTACTGATGTGGTAAATAACTTGTGTCTTAGTAACCATGATGAGCATCATAACAGTATTATAGAATGTGGAGATTTTCATTCTCTAAACTGCATTCAGAGATCGAAACATAGTTAAGAGAAGCTGTGACCAGGTAGCGTTGGACAGGAGACTCAGAGATCTGAATGCAGTAGTTTAAGCACTCATGAGCATTTATTTATAACACTAAAAACAACAAAACAAACACACAGTACTGCATCGTTCCTTCACCATCACTATTCTAAACTAGCACCCGTGATCACCCTTTTTATACACCTGTGGCTGGAGCATCATTTATTCAGTTCATGGAATTTAACCACCTCCCTACCACCCAATAGTCCCCGTCCCCCCCCCACACACACATGCACCGGCAGGGCTTTCACTCTGCCACACTGCCACAGTAGGGTTTTGAAAATGAAATAAATTCAGTTACAATCATGCTCTCCAAAACCACAGTTTTTTGGGAAATATTTTAAACAAAAGTGTCCTGAGCAAACAGAAACCAGTGTATGGACATTGGTATCTTATTACCAAGGTGAACACTAGGCTCTTATTACAGAGAGGAAGCAAAAACACACGAATGCAACAGGACTGCCTTAGTAGTCGTGGGGGGGATTTCATGTGATACCTGTGCACTCAGTGTTTCCAGGGGGCTCTCCACCCGAGGGAATGTCATCAGTGGCAGCCCACGGTAGTCCTCTGCTTTCTGTTTTGTGGGGCTTCCATGGACTCCTTTAAAGTTGTGAACCACACAGATTCCCTGCAAACAAACAGCCTTGTCTAAACAGCCACTGTACATCTAAACAAGCAGTGAAAAGCCTATTTCGGTTAATGTATTTCTTGGAACCCTAAACTGTTGTTTATGTTTACCATTCTCAAATGTTCTCATTTTAAAGCTACGGAGTTGCAACATTATGTCATTATGTGATATTTGTTGCTGAAATAAGGAAGGCTTAGTTTAGCATCGCCTAGAATTTTAGGATTAAGACATAATTAAAAAAGTAAAACTATGTGAACATCACTCACAAGGAATGAACATTTGTAATTTCACTTGACCATACACGTTTCAGTAAATTACTTGGTCATACTTCATCATTTGTGGCTTAAGGACCTTCTTTAGCATTCTGTCTGTCTGTTTATCCAACTGCCGTCTGTATGTCTCACTTACTTTATAACCTCCAATTACTTTCATTTAATAATGGCAAATGAAAAATCTATACATTAACTGCAATACCTACACCTACATAATGTATGTATGATATTGTGTGCTATATGAAAAGTGTGTTTTCATCCTGTCTATCAAATAATAAAGTGTTCAGGAGTAATAGCTAATATCCTTCCATGCTCTGCAAATAGTTTTCTTGGTGCTTAATCATCAATTAGATAATTTGAAACCTGTGCTTACCAAGAACAAAGCCACTGCACTTCCCAAAATGAATCCGGCTATCACATCGGAACAGTGATTTCGATATTCAGATACCCTGTTGAGTCCTGTCAGGAATGCAGCACAGAGGGTTCCAAGACAAAGGACCGGTTTGGCCAGCCGACTGCTTTTTGTTTTTATAGTGCTTGTGATGTACATCTGAAATGAACAAACACATTTAACGGGGTCACTTACCACATCAGAATTATAATGCTCCAGTGTTTTTGTTTGTAGTCAAGTTAGCCTAAGGCATTGCCATTACCTACGATTTTCACTGATGGCTTAACCTAGTTCTCAATCAGCAATATAAGGTCCTGTCACATAAGTCCGTCCATCTTTCCAGGTTTTCTTTTATTTGATTCGACCATTTTTCCGGGACTACATGTTTTCATACATAGAACGTTGCTAAATGCAAACAATATATTAAATTAAAGCTATAAAATATAAATATTACAATATATACAATATATGAGTAACAAAGCATTCTTACTGTCACATATACTGCAGAGTAAACACTTAAAGATGCATCTTTTGAAGGGAACGATCTTCTGGCCTTTTCAACCACCCCTTGGTTACCCGTGCAGATGTTTCCATTGGAGATGAACTGGTGATTGAAGCGGCATTCTGTTCCGGTGTAATTTGGCTTACAAACAATTAAAAAGTATGGAGCCAAATTCCCAGTTACAACTTGGCCAGCATTCACAAATATGTCAGTAGCGAACAGTCCAAAAGCAAATACACCTGTAGAAGCAAAGTACATGAATGTTTGAAGATAAGTATCAACAGCATAGTCTTTAACTTTATTGTGATATGTCCAAGAGTTGTGTTAATAGATGTATTTATGTATATTTTAGAACATCCTTTTTTTTTTTACATTTTCAAATTCAGAAAATCATAACACTTTCATAACTTCATAATCTTAATAAAATGTTGTAAAAAAAACCAAAAAAACAAAACAAAACAACAACAATGGTGTATTGTGCCAGTTAAAGTAATTAAATGTATTTATTTTTTATTAAAAATTGTTTCACAAGAATTACCTGCATTGGGACGGCGCATCTAATTTTTAGGATAAAATAGGCAATAGGCAGTAAAAATTCCATACATTCATAAATGGCACCATACAAAACACATCTAGTAAGATTTCCCTTTTAAAAAAAGCACTGCAGTATTTGAAGTATTGTAAAATACCGTATCTGCTGTTTAACAACTACAGTAATATTGCAGTACATTTTTGTAGGGGTTAAATAAATATTATTTTACATGCTAAGATGAATTAATGACAAGACTAATGAAGGCTTCACACTGGGTCTGTTTCAGACGGACTCAGTCTGGTTCGTTTAGTTTGAAACAATGCCACTTTGCTTGTTGTTCACACTTATCTGCAAGCCAAGGGACCGAGTTCGTTTGTTGCAAGTTAAAGTTAGTTTTTTTGGTTTCTTTTCAACCTTTTTTTCCGGACCGAGTTTGTTTGTGTTCACAGCGCAGTTTGCAAGTGCACTCGGTTTGTTTATATGGTCTGTGAACTGGATGTTTACAGTATCCTGGAAGGCATCTTGGTATCGTTTTTATCTGAAATCAAAATGCACCCCAAATGTGTTTTAGTCATGTAAAAATGTATTTTAATGCATCAAATTCAGCTACTTTTTCTGTACGGTGGCCATCAGGAATTTGAATTTTGCCCTCTACTGATTTTGAGCCTTCATAATTAAAAAAAATAAAATATGTTTACAAATAGATCAATACTTTACCAATTTAAAAAAAATTCTAAGCTAGATGATGGTTTTAAATGAAAAGATCAGAGTATACAAGTATACAAGCAAGCCTCCCAAAAACACACCTCTCTCTGTGGGCAGACTGTCAAGAACGGCATGGAAAGGGAAGAGCAGTTCTGCAAGTCCTTACTGCAGATATATGCATATGTGTCACTTTTAAGGGCATGGATTTTGTTTACATATATCAAAATACAATTGTTAAAGTCTTTTTTTTTAAATGTGTTGTATTAGTCTATTAAGAAAATAGTATTATCCCTGTCTTGCAATCATCATTTTTTAGAGGGAGCACTGGGTGAAGCTCGCTCCATCCTCCGACTACATCCTCGTTGTAAAATAATACACTTGCCAATTTTCCAAGCACGGATATTTCCACCCACATAACTAAAAACCCGAGCATGGTTGGCTCTTGGTTTCAATGGTGATGCATTATCCACACTTTAAGCAGCAAATATTGCAAATCTTAGTTCAGCCCTGATTGTTTTGGGTTTTGAAATCTCAAAGGAAAGGAAGGATTTTTTCACCTTTCTAAACGTCCAAATTACTAGGGCCTAAACCTGCAGAAAGCTTAGGATGTCTACTTTTAATCTGGTGGAAGGAGCAAGTGCTACAGCCATGTATGCTTGCGCTGTATTGAGTAGTCTGCTGATAGTTGGGTTCAATTGAAAATTAGCTGGTTGAACTGGGGTCTCACTGCTGGAGTTGGCAGAGCTGTAGGGACCAGACTGTGAAATCTGGAACTCTGTAAACGGAAAGAGCGTCAGATGCATTATTATAAATGCCCAATAGATGGTGCACTTGGATTAGAAAATTATTTGATACTAAAATCCATATTGACCGCCACAGTAGTTGCATAATAAGAGACGGACTGGAACGGCCTTTATTGACAATATGAACTGTAGATTTGTTATCGCAAAAGAAAAGTAGTGTTTTCTTTGACCAAAGATGACCCCATAGATGTGGTGCTGCGACTATTGTGTACATTTCAAGAGCTGTGGATTTTAGATGCGGTTTTCGACTTCTAGTGGCCATGCACTAGAAAACCATTGATTGTTTAAAAGACTTCCGAATCCCTTAAATGAAGCATCCGTAAATAAAGCAAGTTTGTGCAGAGCTAAAATGAAATCTTCATAGAACATAGAGAAGCCGTTCAAATGCTGTATGACAGCCGATACACATTTTAATGTCTTTCCTAGCTTCTGATGAAATATTGATGTAGGAGTCCAAGTTTTTTTGCTGTTGATGAAACAGCAAGTAATCGAGATATAAATGTCAGACCCTGGGGGATAATGCAAATTGCAAAATTAAAATGACCCAGGACCGACAGCAGTGTGCATTTCCTTATTGTTTTATTGATCTGAAAGTTCTGAATAAGGGAACAAATATTATCGAGTTTAGATCCGGGGAGGCTGGCTTCCAGTGTTCAGTATGATTCCTAGAAATTCCTGTGAATTAAGGGGGACTATTGTTTTTTCTTCTGAAAGCAGGACTCCAACCTCTGAAAATAAACTTTTAAGATTGGTGATCGCTTCTGCTGGTGGATCTGAGGGAGGAGATATCAAGAGTAAATCATTGAGTAGGTGGAGCAGATATGAATTGAGAAGTATCCAGCATAATGCCTCTGACAGAGTATCAAATGTTTTGGGGCAGCTGCGGCAGCCAAAAGTTAACTGTGTAGAGAAATATAATTTTTCTTCCCAGCATATCCCGAACAGGTGGCGAAGGGAAGGATGGATTGGCATTGCTTTAAATGTGTCAGATATATCTGCTTTTTCTAATCAGAAGCCACAATTTAATTGAATGAAATGCGTCCGATATGGTAATGTACTGTAGAGAGAATTGATTGTGAGGAATGAGTGAGTTAATACTACTGATCCTTGGTGCTAATAAGTCAATGATGAGATGCTTTTTTCCTGACATTTTTCGAGTGCCGATGGGGTTAATCCTGAATATTGGAAAACGGGGGAGCTGCAAACGACCCGACCACAAATCTTTTTAAAATCTCTTTTTGAATAAGAGATTGTACTGTCTTGGGCTCTTGAATAGCAGAATGGAGGTTTTTGCTTTGAAAGGAGGAAGGGGGATTTGACTGAGTCTGGTTGAAAACCCGTTTTTTAGTCTGTCAAGTAAATATTTGACGAATATTTTATCTGGATGATCCAGATGTCCAGATGTTTCTGTTTCAATTTGGGAATATTAATAGGAGTGGAGACTATGAGTGTTGAAGAAAGTTTGGAGCTCCTGGGCAGATGGCTTCTGAATGAGCGTCCCTGCAGAAACTGCACATAGGAATATTTTTGCATTGCCTCATCGAGCAGATACCGAAATTGAAATTATTGCATATTTCCTTTCCTCCTGCGTATCTGATTCTATGCTCGAACCTGTCATCTCTTGTAGATTGTTCAGGTGGGGCAGAAGAATGGATGGAGTTGGGGATCAAGATTCTGTTAGAGAAACGGGGAGGAGTGATGCAGAATGCTGATCTGGAAGTTGATGCTATAGCACATGGGTGTCAATCTCCAGTCTTCGAGGACCGCAGGGTCTTCTGGTCCCTCCATACCTGACAGACAGCTCTACGATGTAGAATTCATAAGAATCCAGTTCTTGCCTGTAGTTCGGGTATACAGAACATAGCACATCTCTAAATATAGCAAAGGCAAGGACGAATTCCCCCAGGGTAAGATTCTTCAGTAATCTGGGATCTCTGGACTTCAGTGTTACTGATAAATCTCCGCAATCCACAACTCTATGGTCCAGAGAAACCAGATTAACGTCCTTACCTTCAATTATGCTGCGCCGAATCTGCGGGGATATTGCATGACAACGTGCAGCGTGAACAATATGCTGTTGCAGATGCAAGGTTGTAGACGGGAGGCTCTATTGTAGGGACTGGGGTTGGTATATAACCAGAAGTGACTGTAGCTGTTGCAGCGGCTGCACTTATGGCAGGAATGAAGTAGACTACTGAAACTGCATAACCTTGCTTCTCCTGCTCGATGATGGACACCTGTTTATCCAAATTGCTAAGTTTGGTGTTAACTGAGGATAAGGTATTCGCAAATGGTTACATGAATGCTTTTATTTCATTGAAAATGCAAGAATGTTCCTGTTGAGTTTCAGTGGCTGGAGTGGCTGCCTATTGGTGTGATAACGTGCTGGCAGTGAGATTAGATTGCTCTGAGATGATCTGCCTGCTGTCTGACATGGGCCGCTGAACAGCTGAGTGCAGCTCGGGAGTTTTCTTGGGTGGAAATATAGGTTCTGCTGAGATGGATTCACAATAAAAAATGAAAAGGGATTCTCGATTGCTCCCTGCTGGGATTGCACTGCCATTTTTGAGGAGGGTCTTTATGAGCTTGTTGAATTCCAGTCCTTAAAGTACAGATGCTCAGGAGAGATAACCTGGGTTTGGAGTCGTTTGGATCGGCGAGGATTAACTCCTTGAATGGTGGGCAATGGTATGGTATCCTGCTCGGGAGGCACTTGTTCAGATGTTGCAGAGATGTCTGATAAATGGAAGAGTGGTGGGGTGATCGGCACTTGGATTGATGCGGTCGGAGAATGTTCTGATACAGACATGAAGTTATCCTCGAAACCCTCCGAATCCGAGGAAGAGATGTGCGGTAAGTACTCCATACTTGATTTAGCTTTTATCTGAAAGAAATTAGCTAGGGGTCTTGGAATACGCTTAGGTTCAGAACCAAAAACGAAAAACACAAGACAGCTGCATAGCGTGTGACTAATGGTTTAAATAGGAAGTAGATTTAATTGATGATAGGAAATGAAAGAATAGGGTGGAGCCCAGCTCCTGCCCCCTGAACCACACTTAATAGGTTAACATTTAAACATGTGATATACACATAATCAGCATTATTAAACAAATAATCCATCAGATTGTTTTATTTTATTTTTGAATGGGGCTAACACAACCTAACAAATTACTCTGATAACTTGCTGAGCAGATTGATACAGTTTGGTACTTTAAAGAAACAGGGGAAAACAGGGACAATTTAACAATTTTACTGTTTCCGACCGGGACAAAAAATTATATCTGGCACTGTTTAAACTATAAACAACTCTGATAAGTAAAAAGTTTTTTGTTTCATAAAGCTATTTGTTTTTTTTTTTCTCTCATTATCTATCTGATTCTTTATGAAAATTTGCTGGACTGTTTTGCTAAAAAATTTCTCATAATGCGAAAAATCGTTTTCTAATCATGAAAGTGCCCTCTGGACATCATTTAACTAGTGATGCCATTATATTGCAATTTACAAGTAAGATAGACTAGAAGAAAATAAAACATATGCTTTTTTTCATTTCTCGACTATTCCCCTTTCACTCTGTACTCACAAAGTAAAAAATGCAAATGCACTGCAAGTAATTTATACAGTGCCCACCTACACTGTGCCTCTGTGAATTGACTAGAAACACATGAAAGAGAACATTATATGTTCAGCTCATAAATATTTGACAGCAGGTAACTTGGTGTTTGCAAAGTAGAGAGGGTTTGCAGTGTCTTTGAAAAGCTCACAATTTAGAGTCGTGATCCTTTGAAATCGTCTGCCGCAAAGTTTTGTTTTTCACTATAAGATTAATGGGATATACTTGGCCAAATAAGTATTTTTATACCACCTTGTTAAAGGGATAGAATGAATCTTAACTGCAAATCCACCGCCAGACCTGGAAGGGCGCTAAGTAAGGTTAGTGACACGCCTTCACAGGGATGGGCTGACTTGATGGTAGGACGGAACTGGAAGTCAGCCATCTTGGTAAAAGGGCATAGCTGTTAGACAGCTGAACAGCTCTATTGTGATCAGCTGTGATGCACGCAGTGATTGGATAGAGCATGGTGCCTTACTGATCACAGGGAGTTTAGCAGTACAAAGGGGACACAGCTATGTGAGATTGGCCCCTTACGCTACAGTATGACGCCGGAGCGTTGTTGTTTTGTTATTTGTGAGAAGACGAACATCACAGGAGCTGAAGCTACGGAGCCAGCACAACTACCCACATCACCTGCACTGCCTTACAGCACCACTGAGCACAGGCATTTGCACCTTGGAACTGTATTTATTGTTTATCGTTTTTGGGACCTCAAGCCATTGCTGGTAGAAGAGATAGTTAATTGAAAATAAAGGACCATTGTAAATACACCCGCTGTTGTGGATATTGTATCCTTACCGCACCACCCACATCCTGACACACCCCCCATAAAAAGAGACATGGTTTATAGAAGGACTCTGCATAGTTTTTACAGTAATTTATTCTAACTGTTGAATGACATTTAAAATCTCTATACAGACATTTGGAATTAATTCCATGCAGTATTTTATGAGCTGTTCAAAGACAAGCCTTTCTGCGCTTCATCTAGTCTCTGCATCTCCTGCCCCACACACAACCTTGTCATCCAAGTCTTCTGAAACTGTGCAAACACCACAGCAGGCGAATGGGAAGACATTCATCTCTGTGTAATGCAATGACTGGAGGAATGTGGGGTATGCTGAAGACTCAGCTCAAGATCTGTCCTGGATGTAGGCTACCACTGGAATTGCCTTACAGGCGAGTCCTTTAAAACATTTCTGACATTTATTTGCTCTGTAAATGTGTCTGGATCTAAACACAAATTCTGTTTTGAGTTTAAGAGCATTGGCACAATTTATTTCCATTTATTTATTTTTAATATGAGCTCTTTAAACATTTTAGGATGCCTTCTGTTTCCTAACAACTGATTTATATAAATACTTGAATAGCTGGAAGGCACAGACTCTTTTTTGTGTAGTCTACTTGCAATGCTCTATGGATAGTTTAGCACGTACAACAATTACCTATCGACCATATTTATTTCACTGGCAAAAGGTGGACAATAAGATTGAGAAAGCTGTAATATTCAAATCACAACTGTGAGATTTTCTTAAACAGCGGTGGTCCTTATCATCGGCGCCCGCAGTCGTATGCATGTTACGCACTGTGCGTACCTTTGATTTGCAAAATGTCATCTTCATAAGTGTGGACTCACATGTATCTTGTGTGATCGATTGAAGCAAAACAGACATTTTAAGCTTATAGGATTGTACTGTTTATTTAGTGGTAGTAATGAGCAAACGGAAGCAGATATGTTTGGTTGAAGCCTTGAAAAAGAGCAAAAATCTTTCTTCTGATGAACCAGAATGTCAGAGGGAAAAAATTAGTAAAAGCACCGAACCGTCTTGTTTCTGGCAAATCTGTTGGCAGCATCGAATGTTAGTACAGTACTACTGCATGATCAGGCTGTGTGGCAGGCTGTGTGGTCCAGTGGTTAAAGAAAAGGACTTGTAACCAGGAGGTCCCCGGTTCAAATCCCATCTCAGCCACTGACTCATTGTGTGATCCTGAGCAAGTCACTTAACCTCCTTGTGCTCCGTCTTTCGGGTGAGACGTAATTGTAAGTGACTCTGCAGCTGATGCATAGTTCACACACCCTAGTCTCTGTAAGTTGCCTTGAATTCTGAATTCTGCTGCTCTTCCAGGATTGAGCACGGTAAGTGCACATTTAAAGTTTCATTTGTATTTTAATTTTATCAGTGTCTTATATTAAAATGAATATTACATTTTCATAATCATTAACACATAATTGGCAAGTTGTGTTATTATTAGCATTATTATAATCAGTAGTAGCTGTTTACAGCCTTATAGATTATATTAGAACTCCTGGAGTTTACAGTCTTACTATGTACAGCTGTAAGATTATAAGTTTTATTACGTACAGATCGCGTGAGCATCTTAACTGACTTCACCACAGCACACAAACTGGCAGTTTAATGAAAATGACGACCAGATTTCAAAATGTTACTGATGAAAACAGAGACTTCACAGAAACAAAACAAAGTTCAGTGCAAAACAAAAGCATTAAAAAAACAAGGGAAGGGAAATGGTCATGTGTGCTGCTTTTTCAAGCTATTGCAAACGGCTACAACTAATTATAACAAATAAAGTACACCAAGGTGTGCAATAAAAACCCTGTAATTGTATCTTGGGCTTCTGGTGACATGGATACTCTACCTTCGGTCTTGTCATTTATCTTGCCACTAGAGTTTATTCCTAATATTATTATTATTATTATTGATGTTTTATTTTATTTACTGCCTGTATTGTCAAGTGTAACATAAAAAGTTTATATTTATACACCATGCTTAGGGGGATGAGTAATGATTAGTTGTAGTGATTGTGAGAGTAAAACGATTAGAAATTAAACCAGCATAAAATATTTGTGAACTAGTTTCCCCCCTAGTTTAAGTCTGTATTTCAAATAGGTTTATTTGTAGCTTTTATTGTTGCTGTGGAGAATCTGGCTATCACTGAAGTTGCTATTCTGTCTCGATGGCAGTACGCTGTGTTTATGCATTTTTAGAAAGAGAAACAGTGATGCAATTTGATTGCAGTTTTCTAATGTGACAGTGTAGGTGCTGTGAAACTCAGAAAAGAACAAAAATGCAGCACTGATTGGCTGAAACACTTTACAGCGCAGTGATGCAGAATCGTTATGGCCATGAGAAGGGATGTTGGTGTGGTTCAGTTTTGTGTACCACGTGAAAGATTTCTGGGGGCATGCCTGGTCCTAGGATGTAACAGACTCTGAATGAGGGATGATAGTACTATCGGTGCTTGCCTCTGTAACCATGACAACTGAAGGAATTAAAGGCACTCATCATTGAGCAATGTTCACATTTCCTTTAGAACTGCTGATGGTGGATCTATTAACAGTATTATGGTCAAGATAACACTTAACACTTTTATTCTATAAACCAATAAAATCTCTCTAAATTTATATTATTTTTTCCAGGTTGATTGTAAGCGTTTGCATAAAAAAAAATTGGCAAGCAATTACAGGTACGGGTGCAAAGAATTGTTATTTTACCTCAAAGGTGTTATACTGAGAAAGGGAAGCCATCACAAGAATGGCGCTAATGAACTGCAATGCCAAAGCACTTCATGTATGCCAACCCTAAGAATATTATTAAAACTAAGATACATCTTTGAATAGAAATGTAAATAACAGAACAATATAGGTAAGGGAAAGAATCAATACATGTAACTCAATTTGTAATTTACACAAGCATTGGATAAAGCAGTGTAAAACCTGTCTAATCCAGCCCCTCTACAGACTGGCATTCTGTATAATTTTGCATGATTTTTGAGTCCCGACCAAACGCTATTGAAATGAATTATGTGATACCCACTACAATACAGAACCTGTCTATTCTGGAATCTGGCATGATTAAGTCTCTTCTGCCTAAAATCAATAGAAAAATTAAACAAATGCCAGTCGCTGCATGTATACTCACATGTCCTGCCGGTACCATTCTGAATTGTGGAATTGTTGAACAGAATGTCTAAACGTCCACACAACGAGCTAGCTCTTGAAAGAAATTTGTGCTTATCAAAAAAGCTGAACATTTACTAAAACCAACACAAAAAGAGCTAAGTGAAAATACATTTCAGACATTCTGAAAATAAAAGATGCCTACTTAAAATGAAGCACATGAACTCTGCATGCAGGTACCATATGAATAAGCGAACGTCTTTCTGTGGGAATGGTCTAAACAGGCTTGTGATAGTAACAGGTCAAGATGTTGTCGAAGCATTGTTGTGTTTATCATACTCTGTATGTACAGAATAACAGTGTTCAAATAATTTTGTCATTTAACCATTTTTATGTACCCTATTAGATTATTTTAGAGCGACTGTAATCCAGCACGCTGTTCTGGCATTATTTACTGTAAAACATTACCACTCTTTATACAGGAATCTTTTTATTTATGATTTGCAAGAATCTCCTTTGTGTATTTTTCTCAACAGTCCATAGATACTACTCAGGAAAGGTGTGGTATTTCATACATAACTATAAAACACTTTGTTAGTTCACTTGTTCACCAGCATTACATTTCTATGATGTGAAGAAGTAGAAGTAATCACAAATGTAAATGTAAATAGGTTCATTTTGTGCACAGATGAGAAAGTGAGTCATAGCAAAAAGATGCCTGGTTTGTTTATATTAGGCTACATATAAAAATAGGGCATGTCCCACAGATACCTAATAGGGCGATTAAGTATTATTCCTGAAAAGATTTCTGCCCCGGACTGCATTAAAGTAAAGCATGGTAATAACTTACCTATAAATCGTATAATTCTCCGAATAAGAGGATTCAGGTAGCAGCACTCTCCCGTCACAATAGTCTTCTCCTGGGCTATAAGGCTTTCTCTTGTTGATTTTATGAAGTACATAGAAATCTCACCAGTGAAAATCTGAAACAAACAAAAAGGAAGGTAAATCTATATAATAAATACAATATTCTGTGTTTGAAGAGAGTCGAAATGCTTTATATTGCTATATCAATGCGATTAGTCAGGAATACAGTACAGTAATCCATTGCATATCTGGTGAGGCCAGAGTGAGGGCAGATATGTAAAAAGTCGGTTGAATGAATCCTGTTTTAAATACCATTATACACAGCTGTAACAATTACTATATTCACACAATTATTGTTTTGAGGTTCAGCTTTTATTAGAGAGCTCCCCTAAATCCCTTGTTTAGAAAGATACGTTTGGGTGCCTGCATTCGCTGCTGAGTGACAGGCAGGAAATCGAGACGGCAGTTGAAGTTGCTACGCCCCACAGGTGAACAGGATTTATTTATATATCAACACACTGAACAGCTCACGTGACACTGCCAGCAATGGCAGCGCACAGAGCGCATACAACACAGTGTACGAAAACATTGGTAGGATCAACAATCGCTGAACTAATCTTCTCTGCTCAATAATAAACTAACGTTGCTGAAGAGCGGATACACAACGGATTACTGTATATCGTTTCTTTAGAAATGTATAGCGGGTGCATGCAGGCCTTTTGTTAAGTATATTTCATCTTTAAAAAATGCCATATTTTTTTAGGTCAATAAAACAAATAATAATAATAATTGTTTTTGTTTTTATTGTAAGACCAGGTTTTTGTACAGTAGTTCAATGTAACATTACAGTTAAACTGTAAGGCTGTAGTTAATGCATACCCCATGTTAGCATTAAAGTATGTACTGTATTTATAGTACTCATGACTTCAAGGTTATGTTGCATTTTACTCACGCAAAAAACATTTTACTTGCATTGTGTCTAAATTGGAGAGTAAATTACTCAATGACCCAAAACTTTATATGGAATGCTGCCTATATGCATTTCTTTGTGTCCCTCATTGCATTTTAGTAAAGCATTTTCTAAACATGTTATTCAGACCACAAGACTTGTGCCCCAAGCATTTACTTGTTGTACAAAATACCTGTATTACTTATTTCGATGAAAGAATCAAACCTGTTCTACACTGCAAGCTTAAAAAGGCATAAATCATATCAAATGAGTAACATACGTACATTGACTGTTAAATAAAAAAAAACAAAAAAAAAAAACATTTGCTTCCTCACACTGTTTGTTCCCTTAGGGAACACTGAGACCTAGTTTTTCACCACAGCACCACAAGAAGTTAACATTATTTAATGCAGAAGGCACATTTGCTATGGGTCAATGATTAGGGACCTACTGATTACTACTGTTTTTTTTTTAATCAAGGAAACTATTAAGCAGCTAACAATTTTGCTGGAAATACTACTTTTGGAAATAACATGAATTACTGTTATAATTACTACTTTTTTTATTATTATTATATTTAATTACAGTTCCGTCTACCAGTGTGTTTCATTTTTTCTCCCTTAGGCAGTAATTCAGTAGCTGATGTTATTTCGATTGTCAGTCAATGTTCAGTACTTCCGCACAACCCCTACAGTGAAATTAAGGTTCTGAATCAAGCGTCTGTTGCATCTAAACCTTGTATGTAACCTGATTGGCAGATTGGCATTTTCTTCTGAGAAACTAGTCGAGAAAGAAGTGACTTGAAGGTCAGGTGGAACACAGAGAAAAACAATTTGGGAGTCTTTATCTTACTGTAACACCAGCTTCAGCCAAGCTCTGATTGATCTGATCTTGAAATACTCCTTATACCTCTCAGATCTGCTACTTTTGCTCTGTGTTCAAAAATAACCAGTAAAAAAATTAATCGTGCCTCCTTCGGTTTTTTTTTTTTATTTGGAAGCAGCCTGATTAAATGTCATCTTTAATATTGTCTCTAGTTTAGACTTAGTACAATTGTTTCTAGGACGTACAAAAGTTAAATTAAAAAATGCTGAAGGGTATTACAACATTTGCAATGAAATCGGAATAATCTATAGTTAAAAAAATAAAAATAAACCTGTTAGCAGACATTGTAGATGATCTACAAACTCTACTTGATACTCTTCGGTACATACTCTTGGATAAGTTAATCAGCTGTCCTGAAACATTTTTTTTCTCCTTTTCTCTGCAAACAGCAATAGTATTCAACCTGCCAGTGATTAATTGTTCCAACTTTTATTGCCAATTTGTAATTTAAATGGTATTCTATATACAGTACAACTGTATATGGGGCATAGATGTGAAAGGCATTTCATTCAATGTATTTAAATAGCTTTTTTTTGCTTTTGTTGATGTATCTTTCTCTGTCTCATCATGTTAAAGTATCATTCTCCCATATTTGACTGATTTTCTTAACCTTTTCTGTTTAGCATATTTTATTCTATCAGTGTAATCAAAAGTTAAACCGTGTTTGATACAGAGCAACATGCAGACATATTCTGAGTGTGATCTGTACCAGCATGTTCACTTGTGTATAGCCTGCATGCATGATTGTTACTTGATCTAAGGTCATACCTTGACTCGAATGTGTCAATACATTGATGATGTGCTTTGGATTGCCTCTTACCAGACTGGCTGTTGTTACAGACCCTCCGCATATCAATATCCACAGAACACACTTTTATTTTGTTATGACAAAACAACAGTAACTCACACTGAAGTCACAGCAATTAAATATATCCTTTATAGCACATACACACAGAAGTATAAACATACTCATGAAGGAATGACTGCAAGTCACTGTTGATAATTATACACACTCTGAATAGAAAACCAAATACCCAGATGTCATTTATAAGGATATTTCAAGGTACAGGACACAGAAATAACACATTTGATAATAATCAGTTTTGACCTATTTTAAAGAAGATTTTAAATTACAATTACTTTTTTTTTTTTTTTTACACATCATTAAACTCAGGATTGTCGACTTCCCACCTTGTATTGCAAGATACCATTTAGATTCTCCTGAGCTGAAATCCTGAATGTGCTTTTGGGAAATTGGTCTCGACAGAAGTAAAGCTTAGGCTTTTATTGATGAGACTATAGTACTAATCAGAGTCAGTCAATTGAGAAGCCATTTTCACATAATGACATTCCTTTCTGTTAAATAGAACTGCCTGTATAGCAAAAAAAAATTACCCAAAAAAACAGCATACTGTACAGATCAAGAAAACAATGTACGGATAGTGTATGCTTTAGTAAACAGTACTAACTGTGTTATATTGATTACATTCAACAATTACAGAGATTTAACACCTGGTAACAATTTACACAAGGACCAGTGGTAAGCACAGACAAATATGTAACCTACATGTCAAGTTTAATAACATTGGAATACTTTTAAAATAAGGTTCCTTGCCAACAGGAACCCACCTAGCTAATTAATATTAGTTTCCATGTGAGTCTTTATGAGATAAAAGAATAAAAACAGCTTCAGTGTATATTGAAAAAAAAGCAACGGAAATAAACAGTCATGTTATATCTTTCCTGTACTATTAGAACAGTCTGCAGTTTACAACAACAGCACACTCAGATACAACTGCAAATGCAAAGCAAAAGCACACTTCAACCATTGTTATAAAACTCATTTCCATGCAGCTTTTCTGCTGATATCCCTTGTCACCTCTGGATATATGGTTCCAAGTGACTAACTGGGTTCCACACATCAATTTATTTTCTAAATGAGAAGGATTTGGCTGCTTTCCTGGCCTAGTGCTCGCCTGGCCGGAGTCAAGCCCCAGAGTGAAAGCGGGTAATGGCGTATTCTCTCTGGCTGTGCTAAACACTTTTAAATATTAAAGATCCTGCCAAACCATGTTACCAACATAACATTTGAAAACTAATAATAAATCAGTAAACTGGACATATTTAGCCAATGTAGATGTTTTCTTTGAGAAAAGCTAATTTTGCTATTCAAATTCCCTTCCATATATCTGGGACACTGTGTATTATTTGTATTAATAATATGTAAATCTAGCCTTTGATTTCTATCTGTGTAACAACTGACTAGGAGCGCCCTAATTATAGTGCAATTATAATAAATAGAGAATCATTTCTGCAAGACTGCAGCTACACTGCGCAACCTGCTTTCACACTGCTAGCCCCTTAATTCATATGATAAGGAAACAATACACGCTGATCTGATTTAACTTACTTTACAGTGTCACTTTCTTTTACAGTGCAAGGTAATCTACAAGTAAATAACTGGTGTTATCATTTGAAGAATCATACGCCACTTCAATCATTATCAACATCAAGGCAAAAATCCCACTGTGCTTTGCATAAACATGACTCAGTTTCAGAACATTTTGAGGCTGAAGTGTGGTTGTTGTCTCCAATAGAGCCAGCAGGGTGCCTTTGCCTCTTTCATCTTATGAAAGCTCGAAGAGTTTTCAGTATTCAGCCCCACCTGAATTACAAGGAATTTCTTTACCTTCAGGCTTGATTTTGGCATTCTATCTGTTTACAGATGTTATCTATTGTATGGTTGAAGTAAATAAGTATGCACAAATAAATAAAATACAAATTGACTCACAGGAGAATACATCTTAACAAGAATAATGGCATTCAATTTTGCAACTAATAGTTTAATAAATTAATAATCAATAGGCTTTACACTACATTTTCAAGCCTGATGCAGATGTGAGCCATTTTTAAAGTGATTGTATTTCCTGGTGTTTGTGTTTTGATTGTATTTGTTTTCTGCCTACTTGATACTGTAATTCACCATAGTGAATGTAAAATGAACATTTGTTTAAACATTAACATGTCTAAAAAAACTCACTCCTTCTCAATGAAATAAAAAAACAATCACCAACCCTATCATGATACACTAGTTTTAAGTTAGAAATAGATATAAAGATATCTCTGTTGTATGGTAATTTAAAAGTTCAGGCTCCACTAAAATCTGTCATCTTATTGCAAGCATTAAGGCAAAGCTGTTAAGGAAATAACAGCGTCAACACAATTTTGAATGTCCGTGGATAACACTGGACCTGCAGCCTCTACTTGGTTAAAAGAAAACACTGCGATGACCAGCTTGAAAATCATATACTATTCTGATGAGGCAAATTCACCAACTACAGTGCAAAAGCCCTACAATGACCAAATTAAAAATGGGCATGTCCTTGTTTTTTTTATTAATTTTTTATTCTTTGGCACAATTCAAATCTTCCATAACAGACCATGTCTGATATGGATGTGTTAGTAATAAATACATTAATACTTTGCCACTGGAAAAATCTTATATTGCCATAGAATAGAAGGATAATCTAGTTGCTGTACTCTTTGACTGACTCTTCTGGAACAGTAAAATATAATTGACATGTATTTCCAAATACACAGACATCTGTATGAGAAACAGTTCCCTGAAGCAGGCACTTACATTTAAGAGAACAATCTAAAAGTAGTTTCACCAGGCTGCATAAGTGCAAAGGTATTCTCTGTGATACTCGACTTAAAATATGTAATAGTGTCACAAGGCTGGCTGAGTGGTGACACGTCAGACCCGGAAGAAACAGACAGACAGAAACAGCGAGGTTGGTGAAGCTGAGCACTTGGTTGTGCTCAGCATTTAATAAACAAAACAAGAGAACACAAAAACAGGACACGGCACTCTACGCCAAAATAAATAGACAAACAAAACGCACTAACATTAACAAACTGTGGATGCACAGACAAACAAACACGGTGAGTGAAAACACTATTTTATTACTCTTTTCGTTTAACTCCTCTCCACACCCGTTCTCCACTCACCGAACACCGAACCCCAAGTGTGTGAAAACATGCTGCTTTTATGCAGTTGTACCGAGACTCGATTGCTAGTCAATCATTCAATTGGAATCTCGGTACAACTGCACGTGAATTAATTAAAGTGCACTCCCGTGACCACACATTACATTTTAACCAGCATGTGAAGTGATTTGTGCCATCCTCGTGCCTAAATACAAATCTACATTTTTAAATAGACGTGAAACACAGACCCGTTTATATCCCGTGTACCATCTCTATACACCAACATTTACACGCAACACGTACAACACAGAAATGCACACAGGGGCGGAGCACATTGCCACAAATAGTCAAATGTTATTCCCCTTTAAGAAAATGTAGATACGGTCTGGAGAAAAATGTTGAGGATTCAGTAGGTCCCAGGATGACACTAAACAAAGTATATATTCAACGTTATTTCTACTGCAGTGATTCTTAAGTGTTATGCATGTGGATTTTTTCTACCACCCATTCTATTATTATTTATGAAAAACACTGGGCCAAATATATGGAATTCAGAGGTTTAAAGTCTGGCATAAAGATGGATGGATGTACAGACTGCCAAACACCCAGAATATTAGCATGCATGAGAATCCAGAATCTGATATTCTCATGCATGTTAATAATGTCAATAGCAAGTTTCATGACAATTGACGGAGTGGTTTTCCACATATATGGAACAAAAATGTAAATATGTGTGACATACAGATGGGTAGTACAGATGAACAGACACCCGCCTATATACTCTTATATTATTTATAATATATAATCTTATATTATCAAAAACCTTATGCTAAATAATGGTAATACCAAGTTATGAGCTCTGCTGACCCAATATTAAGTTCTTATCATTTTTCTTTGAGCTGTTCTGGAAAAGTCTAAATGCTGAAATGTGATAAAGTCACCTTCATATTGGTCCTACCAACTCACCCTCTCTATGTGTGTGTATGTAGATAGGTTGCAGTATGTTGGGCCAGCAGTTGGAAAGTATTTTTTGTCACATTGTTTGAATGGAATGTGCTGGGCAGTTGGAATTCTCCAAACAAACTTAAAGCAAGTTCAAAGCCAGGCAAAGACAGATATAGAGAAACATGTTAATAACTCATCAATTATTACAATGCAATACAATACAACGGAAAGGTGAAACAAATAAACAAAATTACATTGAAGCAACTTGCTAATTAAATTAAAGCTCCCAATTGCCTGCAGATTTTGGCTTTAAAATGACCGGTAAATGAATCAGCCCAAAAAATTACAAAGGTTCTCGTTCTCTTTCTCTGTCTCTGTCTCAAATCACCTAATTGGAGGCTTGGTGGTCCAGTGGTTAAAGAAAGGGGCTTGTTACCAGGAGGTCCCCGGTTCAAATCCCGGTTCAGCTACTGATTCACTGTGTGTGACCCTGAGTAAGTCACTTAACCTCCTTGTGCTCCGTCCTTCGGATGACACGTAACATCAAGGTCCTATAGTAAGTGACTCTGCAGTAGTTGTTAATGTGTAGTTCACCCCCTAGTCTCTGTAAGTCGCTTTGGATAAAAGTATCTGCTAAATGACTAATTAATAATAATTTACAATGCAGGTATCAGTATTACTTTTGTTATTAACCTTTCTGTCTGGTGGGTATAAGTCATGCCATGACCCAAGTTTGCCATGACCAGATATTGAAGAAAACATCCTTTAACACTGCAGACCAGTATTGAGGTCTTCATTGAAAACAATCTTAAACAGTCAATCTAAATTCTGCTATATATTACACACTAATCAAGAAAGAAACAAGCTAAACTGGCTGTTGGGGAGGGACATTATCTTGTTTTCTTTCAATATTTCATAATGTCTTATAAAGCATAAAATTGCCTCCAGGCTGGTGCTGGCTTTAGAATGACTGTATTCGCTGATCACAATTACAGCATACCAGTAATTTGAAAGTAATGTATACAAAAAGTAATAATAATAACTGTAAGGATTGAACACTTGTTTAATTCATTAGTTTTCTTTAGTTTTTATTTGATTTTCAAAATGCTTTGTAGATTATGGTGTCTTAATCTTTGTCAGTTATGTTATTTTACCCCAGTGGTTAAGGGTTAGTTAAAAAATATGTTGTCGCTGTTGCTGTTAGAATTATTATTATTAATATTATTATTTGTATTTATTTATTTATTTTTTATTAGTGCTGTTGAAACAATGCAAAGTGCTAATTGTTTAAAACTAGCATTGAGAAAGAATGCTTAAACCAATATAGAACCATGATTTTTTTTTTGTTTTTTCAGCATGTATTTATAAAACACCACATTAAACAAGTTAGCCCCTTTTAGAGAAAAACAGCCAACAGAACATAATAAACCATTGTTCTTAACAATTTTCATTCTGGGCAGTAAAAGTTACCCCCAATAGCTGAATACAGTAGGTGAAAGATTTTACTTACAATAGCTGTGGGGGCGGCTGCAACTACACAGTACAGGACAAGTGGTGGAATGAAACTCTCATCTTCTACACCTGGGTAGGGCTTCATCAGGTCAGCGTCATTGCAGAAGAAACCCTGGATGTGCACTCCAAAGGTGTCTGTGCACTCAAAGTAGTAAGCCAGCAGCACAGTCCCAGCCATGATGACAAGCTGAAAGTACAGCATGATTACAGGGGCACATTAGTTTCTGTCATCAGATTGAGCAGTGCTTTAAATCTTTTGTAGTCCCAAAGTACACCTTGCTTCCATCTCCTTGCCAACTGCTCCTTTGTAAGACTGGATCTCTCTCTCTGTCTCTCTCTCTCTCTCTCTCTCTCTCTCTCTCTCTGTCTCTCTCTCTCTCTCTCTGTCTCTCTGTCTCTCTCTCTCTCTCTCTCTCTCTCTCTCTCTCTCTCTCTCTCTCTCTCTCTCTCTCTCTCTCTCTCAAGCTTGCTCCCTACTTTGTAACATCTGTTATATAAACCTTTTGGCAGACTTCTCTAATGAACGTCTCAAATCAAAGATGGACCACAAACGACTCATAGAGGAATGATGCTTTCAGCTTTATCAAAGGACACAAGAGTGACAATACCACGGTTAACAAATCAATGTGGATTTGAAATCAAATGAGTTTTGTACTCATCAAATTTCCACTTGACAGGTTGACACTAGACTAGGTTTTCATTTCTCGAGGCCTGGGTTTGAAGTGAAATTAGTTTCATACTGTTCTTATGCTCTTAAAAACCATGGCCAAGACATGAATGTACAAGAATGGCTCTGACAGTAATTGAATGGTGCCATTTTGCAAACAATTCCATGGTATGCCAGCATGTGAGTAAGTAGCTATTTAATGGCTGGCAGATCCAAAATGATGCCCATAAAAAACTTCTGCCTTGTGCTATTTTTGATTTGTGGTACCCAAGAAATTGCTACAACAAAACAAGCCTCCCTTTATAACGATGATTGATAAGGAGCTATTTGCATCTCTGTGGACCCCTTTAGAGATAACAGTATGAAATGCAGGTTGATTTGTCAAAACTGTCATTATTGGCTGTTACCCGACGTCTGAATCTGACATTAATGTTTTAGGCTCCACAGAACACTAAACAGCCATTTTACACCCAGAGTTCCATCACTGGGCAAAGCAGCAACACGATTTATCACATCACCAAGCTTCAGGTCTGTATTCCCTGCAGCATAAACAATACTTTTTTAATATACTAAAGACAGAGGTACTTGATTTCCTTTGTGTTCAGAATTTTACTGCATTACTGATCAGATATATGTATTTTATGTTTTACTATAGTCATCATATAAAAAATAAAAGTTATACTGTAAAAGCACCAGGATAGGAGCAGGTCATGTCAAATTCACCCAAAAAGAAATCTGTAGAGACAGTACGCTAATAATATCAAAAATTATGATAGCGGATTCAAATAAATTGTATCAGTGATAATTTTGTATTGAAAACTATTCTTACATTCACTACCTATATTGTTTTAGCCAATAGGAATGTTACTTGCATTTAATGAATGTATTTATAATAATTTACTAACAACAGTTGGGAGCATCTTTGCAATTTAGACCAATTGTTATTGCTAATCTGTTCATATAAGAAAATATTATACTTATTGTACATATTATATTACCATATGATATAATGTTTATTTAAAATCTTTAAAGAGCATGTGGCTGTCTCTGGTTTTGCAAAAGCTCAATATCGAGACACAATTACTTTAACTATGCCAGAGCAGTTTAATATAAACAAATGGATATTAACATATTAATTTAGTTCTGTATAAATCGTGATATTGTCAGCATTCTCAATACAATTGTGAGCATATTCCAGAGGTTAGTAGCTCATGTATTGCTTTCCCTATAGCAGTTCTCCATTGGGACGTTATTTTACATTGCTGAGATACAAGAGCTCAACAGTTATCTAAGACTGTGATACGGTGCATGCATACAATGTGTAAATATGGTGAGGGAAATCAATGCAACCACGCCCAAGAATGCAGTTTGTTGTATCAGTGATTAGTGCAAGTCAATTGTATGAGCTATGGCTTACTATTTGTTCAGTGACACAGGCAATGTGCAACTTGCACTCATAATGTACTGGTATTCTATACACACACAACAGATCCATTCTGCAGCCAATATATGCACCAGCAGCAAAGCTTCACTGTCATACTATATAGTTTGAGTAATGATTTTTAATTAAAAAAAGCAAAAATATATAAATAAATACATCCTGACAGCCTTCAAAACAGTAGGGGTAGAATTGATTCATCTGATTAAATTATATACAAATGCACAGTTAAGTACATCCTTCTTTGCAAGGCGTAGGGCAGATGTGTAGGGTAATGGGTAAGGCTGCAGATACCGGAATACATGATTCTAGTTTATCAACGCAATAGTTGAACATTTTCTAGGTCTGTTCTGCATTATTGACATCATTTCTTTTTACATCAACACTGAAAATCGAAGGCATGCATATGAAATGGCTCTTGCTCTGCCTCAATGTGAGCCACCCATTGTGACACAGCAGACAGTTCAGTCGATTTGATTTGTGATTTTAGCACTCTGTATGCTACTTATGTATAAAGATATTGATTTGGCAGCAGGTGACTATTCAATATGCCCAGTAGTCAATAATCTGGGAAGTGCTAAAAAGCATTCAGCATTCATGTCTTTTAAAAAGAATATGTAGATGCTATATTCTATTAAAATTATTTGTTATATAAGTATTCAAGTCAGAAATCAAACCAAGTTTCAGATATTGTCATCCCAAACCAATACATTGTTTGGATATTCAGTAAACCATGGTACCATTTTATACTAGTCCTCGCTGTACATTAATTACTGGTTATCTAATAACTATATTCCAAAACTCAGATTTGACAATGAACATTTGTAAGAGCTTAACATGGCTTGGCTGTGGTTCTGTATATCTACCATGGTCTGGTGTTGGTTTACCAAGTAAGAGATAACCCAGTAAGAGTTGACCATGATAATAGTTCATTGTTGAACCATAAAACAAACACGGTGTAACATGGTATCACTGCTTTACAGTCAATTCTCATTAAAACAAACACAGATTAGACTAATTTCCTGATAGTATGAATGTTCTACAAGGTCCTGGCTAAATTTAGCAGTCGTTTATTGTAAATTACTTCTTATAATATGAATTCACTTAACACAAATTTCCTGTTGGTGCAAATTATTTTGGAACCCTCCCAGGGAAGAAAAATGTGAATAAAACAAAACTATTCAAACAGTGTAAAGGATATTGGGAAATGTATTAACTTGCATCCACATTAGCGCCTCTGCACTGTATTTTAGTGCTGTTTGGGGACGACAGATGCTATGATGATTTTTGAGTTGACACAGTGCTCACATAATAAATGTGCACTATCCTTGCGTACAAGAAAAAGAAAGATGTTGCTACAGATTTCAACATTCCCACAGCACTTTGTCACCCATTAAAAAAAAACAAAAAACTGGATACAATAATACAGGCTGATGAACAAGATGCATACAGTTTCTGATTTGCTCAATAACCTAACGTTCAGGACGCCTTGCTTTTGTGGTTTAAAAATGCCTGTGATCAGAATGGGACCAAGTTTCAAGTGCAGTTCATTTAATGTATACGTTTTCACAGTACTTCTAAATTTATAATACATTTCATTGTTCTGTAATTGCAAAATGTATTTGAGTGTTACTGTAACTTCAATAAAAAACTGACAGTATGCATTTGGCTTTAGATTACTGAGAATACAAATTACCGGTAAGTCACATTTTTTTGCTGATCCCTTGAAATTCATACAAACAAGAATTCTGTAGAAATAAATACATGCGACAGTTTGTTTTTGTCTCAGTGAGATGATGATTCTTCCATTTGTCCCTGGAATTTGATTAATTTTGACCCAAAGTACAATATTAACAGAGCTAAACTGACATAGCTATTGTCTTAAATGGACAGCTACTGAGAAAAGTAAATCTACAGCTGGAAGATATCACACAGCTATTAATATCTAGTAGTTAGTCCAGTGGGATGTCCGGAATGTGCTTGTTCTCAACCAACCTGCTTGTACAGTATGGAGAAGTCACCATGACAGCTGACTTTAAGCAATTGCCTATATACCAGTAGTACACAAGGGCAGGTGAAACCCAGTTTTACAATGTGAAAAAAATAAGTTAATACTGTTTTCACACACAACACCATACAATTTAGTATCAAGCTCTTGTCTACTGTAGTTAATATGCAATTGTTCCTCGTCTTCACATTAGTTATCAAGCCCAAAGTGCAGATGTTTATACTGGATGTGTTCAAATCAAATTCCCAAACCTTGTCCCAGCTTTCAACCATGACTGTGTACACACTGGGAAAAAACAAGTAGTGTGAGGTAGATGTTTATGCTAAGGCAAGGTACAATCTTGTGCAATGCAGATCCTGGTTCACAATCCTTTTACTGTAGGAGGTATAGTTCATTTTGGAGTAAGGTGAGCTACACGTTTTCCTCCTGTGTATAAACGAAATGTAGAGACTGCACTATCTCTACCGTCTTAAAGCCCAGTGTGAAGTGCAAGTAATGAACCATGCCTGAAAGTTGTGACAAAATTGCAGAATTATTAAAAGGGAGTGGGTTCAAATGTAGGGGTAAACACTGCCAAATAAGTAAGTAATCAAAAAGACACAGCAACCTGGAAACAAGGGCATTGGAAAGTTGGTCAGGTATAACCATTCGTTGCATCTCTAATTGACCTCAAACAAGTTTCTATAAAAAGTGTACAGCATAGTATCTCTGCGGTCACTGAAAGCTATAAGAAGTTTCGGAGCTTGGCAATGATATTTTCTACTTCTGGCTCTAATAGCATACTGGGTTTCTTTAGCTAATAAATCATTGTTATGGAATTTCTCAATGGTTTGGTACTGATGCATGATTTTAAAGTACTCTAAGTTTAATGAGTCTTGTAGGATTGCCTAAAGGCACCTCCACAAGCTGTTATTACATAGTTTTTTATTTTAAATGATACAGTACTCTGTAGATGAAAATGACTTCAGCATTTGCAATAGCAGATACCAACAGGGCATGTCTGAGATTATTTTAGATGGGTTTATATGGTTATACTGTGCATGTTAAATTGTGAAAAGAAAATGTATTTTGATAAAATCAATTTAAGCTAAACATATTTTTAATATTGTTCTGAAGGCAGAGTATATTGAGCTGTTATACAACAGATAATACTGTACTGAATTTAAGCTAATGTCAAATGATCTCACATCAACAGACTACTTATTATTAAGGACAAAAGCACCATAAAATTCAATCAAACAAAACAGTAGCTGATATGGGTTTATGGTAAATGCAATTCTGCCAAGGTAGAAGACAAATGAAGATTTAAGTTGAGAAGCAATCTATTCCTACTTCCTGCTCCACCTGCTGTCCTTTTAAGGCCACGATACACTATACAATTTCTGTGCAATCTGATTGTGTGATTGCATGCAATTGATCGCATTGAATTGAATTGAATCTATTGAATTGAATCTAAAAGGTATTGACAATGTCGAGCCGAGGGACTTTTTCGACCTGAAAAAGAAACAAGGACCAGGAGTCATAAATGGAGATTAGATAAAGGGGTATTCAGAACAGAAAATAGGAGGCACTTTTTTAAACAGAGAATTGTGGGAGTCTGGAACCAACTCCCCAGTAATGTTGTTGAAGCCAACACCCTGGGATCCTTCAAGAAGCTGCTTGATGAGATTCTGGGATCAATAAGCTACTAACAACCAAACAAGCAACATGGGCTGAATGGCCTCCTCTCCTTTGTAAACTTTCTTATGTTCTTAACAGGAGCTGGTTTACTAAACTCAGGCAACGCTTTGTCTTGGAACAATGTTTTCCTGCGAGTGTATATGGCACAACTACAATAAAGCCAGACGCAATACACGTGCTAAATCATTATTCAATTGTCATTTCAGATATTTCCTGTGACTTTGCCTTGTGACAGTTTTGCTATTATGCTTAAAGAATGTGCATGCTGCAATAGTAAATCTCAAACACTTGTATTAGCGTCATATCATTGAATAACCCCAATGTGCTGTTGTGTACATGTGACATTATGGTTTCTTCTCCGATATGCATGTGCAACAAGGAGAGACACTTTCCTTGGTGCTGCTGAAGTACGACACTTCCACTATTTACATTGCTGTTTGGAGCGGTTTGTTTCCAAGTGAACTGGAATACATTTGGGTTTCACATTTCAAAAATTTGAAACGGAGCAAAGTGGCAAACATACCACGTCCACTTCCAAGCAAACCGAGAAGACCATTTCAAGTGATCTCAGTTCACTTGGTTTGATGCGCTTTCTGGTGCAATTACGTGATTCTCAGAGGTTTCACATATACAGTAAAATGTATCAAATCCGAACGCCTGGGGGGACATACTTTCAGTTCGGAATTGTGGTCGTTCGGATTTGTGATTTTTAGTTCTTGTCCTGTATCTAGTTTTTTTTTTCCATTAAGCACTGTATATTGGTATTTTCTATACAACACACTGTACTTATTCAAGAGATAAACGAAAGTACAGTACAGCACTGTCACAAAGACGGCCAGAGTGGGTGGCGTCAGACCAGAAAAGGAATACACAGACGGTGATGGTGATGAGCTGAGTGCAATGGCTGCACTCAGCGTTTATTAACAAATAAAAAGGTTTTAAACGGTACACAAAACAGGACACGGCACTTGCGCCAAAATAAAGAGACAGACAAAACGGACTAACACTAAACAAACGGTGCACGGAGACAAACAAACACGGTGAGAACAAACAACTATTATATTTACTTCTAATGATTTTAACTCTCCTCTCTCTCACCCGTTCTCCTCTTCCGAACACCCAACCCTGAGTGCAAGAAATGTGCGTCTATATATACTATTGTGCTGGGATTCAATTACTAATTAATTATTCACTTGAATCCCAGCACGTGAATTAATTACGTGCAACCCCGTGCTCACATATTACATTTAACCAGCACGTGAAGTGATTTGTGCTCTCCTCGTGCCTAAATACAAATCTACACTTTTTAAATACACGTGAAACACAGACCCGTTTATATCCCGTGTACCAATGACTATACACCAACATTAACACACGCACGCATACATACAACACAGATCACACAAATGCACACAGGGGCGGGGCACTTTGCCACAAGCACATTTAAACATTTATATAAGTTTAAAACAACAACACGATGGAGTACATAGGACAGAAAAAAACAGTACTGAAACAGTTTCAGAGTGAAAAGAAAAAGAAAAAAAAGACTGCAAAAAAGGATTAATATATAATACAGTACGCTAGAAAAACAAGACTACAGCACATACCTTCATAACTTTACGTTTTTCACAGAAAGAATCAATTCCCTGACGTGTCAGCGCGACAGTTGCACACTTTCGATGTCTAGCTCCCTAATACCGTGACCTTCTATAAAATGCTTTACCTGTGCTTCCAATAAAATTATCAGCATTAAGTTTGAGTTAGTTTAGCTTTTCATAAAAAAAATTATTTCTTGTTCACAAAGAATTACATCAGACAGTGTAAGTGCCACGGGATCGTTCTTGCACAAACCAGGACCAGTTGTAGCGTTAAATCCAAGATGGCCACTGGGCAGGAAATGTAGTCGAATTTGATGTGTAAAAAATATGTTTTTACACTTTTTTTTGTATTTTAATTGTAGATATGTTTAAGTAAAAACTATTGATAATAACCTATTCTGGGTTTTGTTGAAATCTAAAAATACATTTGACCACCCTAATACAACTCCAAGTGAACCGCACTTCAATCCACATCAAAGGGTAAAACTAACTAGTTGTGAAAATTCAGGAGAAGACTGCATAGGTCTGATATCACAGGCGGCTCGTCAGGCGTGGCAAGTGAGAATAATTCCTAAAGGCTGAAAAAACATTTCATTTAATTGAGAAACACATTCACAGTTAAGCATATTAAACACACTAAAGGCCACAGATGCGCTTTCGCCAGTAGCGAAAGCGCAACGCCGGAAATGTAGAACAATGTAGTGCTGCCGCACTGCTGTGTGAGCCACAAACCTTGAGTGCCTCACAAAGCTGCTTGTTCCCATGGCAACTCACCATGCTGGGGAGTCCCTTTCTGAAGGTGTTGCTGTGGTAATCATATCCTGATGTAAGTATCACTATTACCTGCTGTATTATTGAATTGTGGTTTGTCAAACTTGTACTTTACTTGATCAAAAGTTATTGTATTTCTTGCTCTTATTGTATTACTTGTATTGTAACGCTTGAAATGTTTTTGCTTACGATTGTAAGTCGCCCTGGATAAGGGCGTCTGCTAAGAAATAAATAATAATAATAGTCGCAGCTTGGTGAGGCACCCACTGGATTTGGAGCAGTTAGAATTTGTGCAATTTAATTTTCTTTCAACAATGTAGTTGAATCTGATATTATATGCGACCTGAGGAAAATAAGTTTTACAGTAAGATCCCAAGAAAAGAGACGTTCAATTTTTAAGGACGGCATAATAACATGAGCACTGGAGATTTTTAAGAAAGACAGTAAACAAATGTGTCAAGTAGTGCATAAAATGGCAGGCAGCGCTGTGAAAAAACTATTGCTGGCCATGTTTCCTTCATTCAACTAAATAAGGAAGATTAATCTCTGTCAATTTCTTGCCACAATATGACAAGCTGCCTTGTTTTTTGTTTTTTTTTAAATTAATGATTTTGTGATATTGTCTTTGTGTCTTTATAGCGAATGTTCCACGCTGGTGTCACGTAATGACTTGTAGAACTAAATAAAACATGGTTTTCAGTTTCTGATTTGTGAATTGATTATAAAACTTGTATCCACAATTCTGTAAATTGTGTGTTCTTTACAGTGCTAATGATGCTCAGCACTGTATATTTTACACAGCAACTGCAGTCTGTTATTTGAATGCATTAAAATGCTCTCAGTGAACAAAGTACATTTACTTTTTGTATGTTAGCCATTGAGTGGGGGTTGGTAATAACTATTTAGTGATTTGTGCCTCACCTGTCAAAAAAGTCACGAGCCGCCACTGTCTGATATGTACATTGTATTGTCATTATTTTTAGTCTGTTTGCAACATTCAAGAAATTTTATTTATTTTAGTATATTCATAAATTGGTGTATCAGTACTGTAGTTCAATGAATCCCACAACAGTGCTTCTGTTGTCTTTATACATGCTAAAGCACCTTCAGTATTATAAAGGAAAAGACAAATGCGAAAGAGGTATGTAAAGGCAACTCCAGGTGATCAAACATCTGGCAGTGGCATGCCGAATGCTGACCTATTGTCTGGTTAATAGCTACTTTTCCTTTCACATACTTAGTGCATGTCATAAAACATTACAGAGATGCCACTCACTTCTATATCACACAGCTGGCAAGCACTGCAGGTAGTCAATTAGGTATAGAATCTTAAAAAAATAATAATCTCTGATCATGTATACTTTACTAGTCGTTCATCTTTCAAGATTCCAATGGACATTATCATTAAAGTGTACACAGAGAATACATCATGTGATCTGGTAGGACCTTCTCCATCTTTGTGATAAAGAAAGACCACAGAATACATTGTGCACTTCAAGCACAATTGCAATATGATTCGTATTTCTCAAAAGGCTGACAAACATTAGGGCATTAGGCATTCTGGCTTTACATTAGCCAAGTATGGGTGCCCTTGATGTTCTCCAGTATTGTTTCAGCTATTCCACCACTGTCATCTGACAGTCACCGCTGGCAATGGAGAAACTGGATCAGAACCACCCTATCAAGTTTGGTTCCTAAAAAATCTTATTAATTTATATTGTCATTTTTTATCTTGTTTAATTAATTGCGTTACCGGTGCAAATTCAGCCAGTTACAAAGTAATGAAAAAAAAAAAAAACCTACACAGAGTTTGAAGAACGGTGTCTAGAAATAAACAGAGATTCCAAGATATGAACCTCTTCATCACTGCTTTAGCACAAGCTGGCGACAAAAGTGACAATTTACCACAAAAAAAGTGTATTGTATTTGTTTTTTAACCATTTATACAAAATATCTCCTCAAAAACATCAGTAACATACATACCAAAAAATACAAAATTAGAGCAATCATTACCATCAAGAAGTAGATCACCACGACCCACACTGCGTACTCTAGTTATATTTTTTAGGTTTATGTAAAAATGTAAGTGACATACAGTATGTATTTACAGTACGTACCAAAATACTTTTTTCATTAATGAGAGCTTGTGGACAGTTTTAGTGATCACATTGATAACTTTGTTTGTGAAACCTTTAACTTAAATTAATGATATCTTGGCTGTAAAAAAAAACAAACAGTTTTACAGTCCGATTTTTTTGGCTACAGAACTACTGTACTGTAAGATGAAAAGTTTGTCTTCGAAATGTATATGTGTTCCCAGATCAGTATGATTAGCCCATTTTTAGGTAAACCAAGGGCAAACCATTTTTAATCCAATTTCTAATCCATCCTATTTTCTTCAACCTGAGTGTGGAGATACTGTGATTTTTTTTTTTTTTAAGCACTAACATCCAATTAGGTGCCTTTTATTAGATGGTTGTACTTGTAAAAAGAGGACAGCATATTTGACAGATGCAGATGCAGTGTTTAATTTTGTTTTCCAGGCTTTCAAGCGCAACAAACACATTTCTTAATGAAAAATGAAAGTATGCCTTAGGGTCTAAATCTGAGTTATTCCTGTGAAACATACTACAAAGCAGAAATATTTAGTGCTTACTGAGTTTTTAAATTTTAAATATAGCAATAATATCACAGATGTATTGAAGGAGTGTTGCAACAACCTAAAAAATAACCCTATGAACAACAAATTACATGTAGGTCACTCCAGCCTCCATCCAAAGTATGTAAAATGTAATATTATAGGAAATAATCATGCAAAATTGACATCATGTTCCCCATATATAAATGTTAAGCAGGAGTCAGTACCTTGGAATAAACAGTATATAGAATGCATACTGTAATCAAAAGGAGCTAAACGGTCCCCCAAGATAAAAGCTAGCCAAATACAAAGTGCCTACCCTGCGGTTTCTTCTAATAAAGGTGCACAGGCTTTCACATTGATGAGATTAAAGTTGGCAAATCTACCCGATTAACTTTTGAGAATATGTCTGGGCATTATATGAATTCCTGGAATTGTGGGGGTTTTTTTGTTTTGTTTTTTTTCACTTGGTATTAAAAGTCCTGCCTCAGATACAAACCTGTGCCATTTCTAGATGTGCTATTAAACCTGGCAGTAAAAGTCTAGAGTTGCTGCAGGTGCCATCTGAAATCGTAAGTTTAAAATATGCAACCAGATATTAAACAAAGGTCATACTTCTGCCTCTAGCATCTTTCACATTGAATGCTGAGAGAACTTCCTCCACCACAGCGATTCGGACAGACCAATTTCCCCCAACCCATAATCCTTTTACAGTTGTATCTGTCTGCTTCCAATGGGAAAGCACAGGACTGGTTTTTAGTGCCTGTTCCAGTCCAGTGACAAAGAAATAAGGCACAAGTTGGAACCAGGGAGAACGAAGGCAGCTGTGAATGATGCTGATCACAGCCACATCTCATAAGTTCACGGCAGTTAAATCTTGAACAGTGAAACTGTATTAGAACTCAGTCATTGACAGCCTGTCACATCCTGTATCTGGAAAGGTTTCAAGTTGACATTTCTTTTACATATCTAAACATTCAGCTGCAGTGTAATGACACCTTAGTTCAATGCCCCAAAGCGTTATTAAAGTGATCAATAGGTGATGTAAGTTTACCACTTACGTAAATGTATCTATCAGTTGTATACCAGACACCTGGTGTTTTTATGCTTGCAAGTGGCTTGTACGTGTAGGTAGGTGAAGAACTAAAGATGTAACCCCCTTTTGCACAGTATTTATGGTACTGTACCTACCGAGTCAGGATCAACTGCCTGTTAAATGTCAAACACCATTTTGTTGGTTTAAAAAACGTGAGACTTATCAAGTACTTTCACTAAAATGTTATCCCATGATATCATAAAATCTTATTTTTGTTGCCAGCAGGAGAATGTTGTTTTCAAACATGATACACAACAACTACTGTGATGGAAGTCATAACACCTATTCAACTGACAGCTTAAAAATGATAGATTCATATCCTTCCTTTAAACTTGTCATTGTTGTTTGAAGATGATTCAAAGACCTTCACAAATCTGTCGTGCAGAACACCCCAGTCTTTTCCGAGCATTGATGCTGCCGTACAGAATGCCGCAATACCAATCTGTACAGCCATACTGTAGAAAACATATGCAGGACAAAAAGAGCATCTGGCAGTGCCCAGGGATGTAACATGTTAGTGAATGCAGACAGGGCTTTGACTTTATAATGCAGCTCAGTTACAGTGTAATGGTTTTCAATCAATGAACATATATTTTTTAATTCCTTCTATTAAATTGTTACAGATTTTTAAATGTACTGACTGTTAAGGTGCCAATACTTTTGTCATGAACAAATATTTGAAATTGCTTAAGTGCTTTTTTTTTATATAAAGATTGTTAGTTAAATTACCAGAAATTGTGTATTTCGGTCTTTGTCATATTAATTATTGGCTAATGTTCACTTAATGCTTGTATTTAACATGCTTTCTTCAATTATCTTATATTAAGTGTAGGGTGTCAATACTTTTGTCTGCGACTGTGTGCGTGCGTGCATGTGTGTGTGTGTGTGCGTGAATGTGTGCGTGCGTGTGTATTTTCTTCTAGTTTCTGCTTTTATATAACATCAGTTTCTAAATGCAAAATGAAGTATTTTTTTAATGGTCAGCCTTATTAAAAGTACTTCAAATGGTCTGTGAGATATAAGGCTTTGACAGACTGTTTACCTGCAGTATGACGTCAACAACACTAACCATTTTCAAAGCCCTCTGTATATACCTGAAATCAGAATAAAAGCATATTAAAAAAAAAAAAAATCCAGGGTATCGGCACCTGCTGTATAATTCATAGACACTGACAACTTAGATTGAATCTCCCCCCAAAGTATATTTCGATTATTTTATGAATCTGCCAGTTTCGTGCTCTCACAGATAAGAGCTGCACCAGCGTTGGCAGATGATCCTCATCTCATTCTCGTTCAGTGAAGTAATATGTTACATGAATTTCAAAGCAAGTACTGAAAACTTGTTTGCCTGAGGAAACCCTGCAGTTTCCAGAATCTTTAGTTTTAAAAGTTAAGTATAAAATCCCCTAGTTTATGTTTGACCTCAGTTTAATATACGTTCCTGTGCATTTAACCACTTCAACTCCAGATGTAAAAATGAAACGTTTGTGTTTTTTTTAATAATGAAAACAAAAACACTGCTAATAACAATAATAATAATCAGTAAACAGTAATTATCAAATAAAAATCAAACAACATCAAAACGTGTGCCATTATCGACCATTTATTGAAATGTTCAATATAACAGGACCCGGACTGCACATTTTTCTTGTGTCTTTTGTTTTCATTTTCGTAGCAGACCCTGCACCTTTGCTGCAGTCTCTGCTTCCCTTGAGTTGGAGGGATAGTCACAAATGCATGTATACAGCTACTTTGTGCAGGCATTGTGATGGATCTGGCTGCCTCAATGCCTTATACCCAGTGCTGTGTTTTGATAGTATTTCATCACAGCACTGCCATTTCAAACCAAACAGCTTCCCATTTGCAGCCCGGCTTGCCTGTAAAGTAGCTGCATGCTCTTCTGTTTGTACTGTATGTACTGTTCTTAGCTCCACACCCTTTTCATCATCATCGCTGAGTGATAAGTCAGCATCACTGTCGCCGGTATCAAAATCCTCCGAACCAACTTCACTCCCATTGCTCATTATAGAAAGACCACGTACGTTGCCATGTTTAGTGTTCGCTAAAAACTATATAAACTACAACTAAACAAGTAAAACTAATAATAAAACAAAACATAATAATTTAAAATGCTATATACAGTATATACTTGTAAAAGTTGCTGCAGGTGCCATCTGAAATTTATATAATATATCTCAGTCTTCTAAACGCCCACAGGTAGATTGGAATCGCTACATGACATGCAATTGGATAAAAATGTCACCTGACCCTCCCCCAACTTTCATTGCACATTCTACAGTACTAGCACTGCTTTAGAGAATGAAACCTGAAACGCTAGACTGAGAAACCGATCATAGAATAGAATGGGAAACGTGACGTACGCAGGTACGGCATGGTACTGTAAGTGGGTTTTCATTTGACGTACGTGCGTAGAAAGAAATTAGACCTTTTTTTATAACTTCTTGTGCTGTACGCTTCTGTAAAATGTTTTTTTTTTTCTAAGTTTATTTATCTATGTTATTCAGTTGCTTTTGCTCATCTGATGAATTGAAAATGTATTGCTATCATTTCATATAAATATGTATGTGGTAAACCGATGTCTGTTCACATGTTTATTTATATTTTCTAGTTTTGATTTGTAAAATAAATAAATGTTCACACATCTATATATATATATATATATATATATATATATATATATATATATATATATGTTTTGGTTGTTCAGATGTTTATGTGACATACTCAATAATAATAATAAAAAAAACGAATTACATCCGACTGTTTCTCCTTTTGTTATACTATTTATAGTGTTTTGAATACAGCCGTCAGAAACTGCTGCAGGGCTTCTAGGTATGAGTATATCTCCGGTCCTTCTAGTGTTAAGAATTAATGTTCCTGCTAAAAAAAAGTGACTTTTGGAGGAATTTTTTTTTTGTATGAAGACATTTTTTAAATGTGTTTTTAGGTTTTATTTTGGACTGAATTGCTTAAGCTACCTGAAATTTATGTTGCCGTTTGAATTGAGTTTCAAGATTCTAAACTCCTTTTAGCTCATAAAGGATTTCTACCTTGGGGATAATGACCACTGTGCTAGGAAACTGATTGGCTGAGATTACTTTTTTAAAAGTAAATGTGTAAAGCTGTTGCCTCCTTGTTTACCAACTGTGTCTAAAGTTTAAGATAAAGTACAGTGCTTTTTTGACATCTTTAATGGAACTTGAAACGTGTACCCATAGTATCTTTAGAGAAGGGCAAGACGGAGAAGACCCTGCATATTCAAACCCAGGGTCACTTTGTTTGGGATGCTGGAGGATGCGGTGGCAAGGCGTTATCGTCTCACTCCGCAGGTCATCCTAGACCTAATAGCTGAATTTCACCTTTTCATCACCTGGGTGACTGTCCTCCTGGTAACACCGACAGCATTGACTTTCTCTACTATAGAGGACCATATGGCATCTTTGGTAGCATAATGTTGGCTGAGGCTTTTCCAAATAACTAAATTTCATGCTGAGTGACCTCAGCAGTAAGGACTCTCAGCTCCTCCTCAGAAAACTGTTCTTTTCTTTTCTGTACACCAAGAGGACTTTGCTGCCCTTCCTCTCTCTACTCCTAACTCACCTCACCTCTGGGCTGTAAGTGCGGCCGCTAAATACCCCGATGCACAGACGACGCTCATTGCGACCCTCATTATCATGATTGCATCTAATTATTTGTGTGTGTTGAGTAACTTGCATTGCTCTTAAGCTTACATAGGCCGCAGTGCAAAATAATTGCCTGGCCGCTAGGCAATTTGGATTTTGCAGCCGCATTTGTTTGCACTCCGCCTGTCCTTACATCAGCCCCAGTATGTCTATATAAATTCTAACTATACAGCCAGATGTATCGGGCTTTGCTGAGTTGTTTACAATGTTCTGGGTTGACCTGAATTACATTTGTGTGTATTATGAACCAGTTTGAGAATGACTACTAAAACGGTAACTGTATAAATTAAATATCGAGACCAGATCATACATAATTGGCTTCATTAGATACATAGTGGGATTTGTATAGTGTCACTATTCATTACAGGAAATAGCTATTTTGAGTGCTGCTTCCACTGCCAATGATGCAGTATCTTAATTGTATTGAGGTGAGCAGGTAAATCTTGATTCCTGCAATCTTTAGTTTGTAGCTGCAGGCCTGCTCTCGTAGCTCCTGGTTTCAGGATTAGAGACAGCATAAAAAAGTCAAATATTTAGTTTGCACATGCACGATTACATTGTTGCATTTGCATGATATTTGATTAGGGTGAATTCCCTACCCAGCAAATAATATCGGAGAGATTCAACCGCCCATTTTACTGCTAAGCATTCTTTCGCTACCGTAGCGTAATTTTGTTCTCTAGGCAAGAGTTTCCTGCTCAGGTACACTACTTCCCCTTCAACAATCCGTGTTAGGACCTTCTATAATAACACTGAGCACCACCAACATACACTTGCCTATTGCTTTACTCTTATTCTCTTAATTTCATGTGTTGATACACGACAAGTGATATATTTATTTATTTGGCTGGTTTACTTATTTATTTATTTTCATTATTGTTTGCTGCTGTATCATATATAAGACGTGTCTATTATAACCTTGCAAAGTTGTATTCTAAGAGTTTTAAAAAGTGCACTTGTACAGCAATGCAATATTACTTCAACATCATACAATATTACCATGTTCCAGCAGATGGCAGCAAAATACCACTTTCTACAGGGGTTATTGTAAGCAGTTCATAGTTTATTAACTATTGCTCTCTAGACACGGGTTTATGAAAAATGTCTTTTTTTTTTAATTTAGTGACAGCTGCAGCATCACTCATTGCATCTTGTTAATACTGTACATCCTAACCTTCACTATCTGTGAAACACACAATGTGGAAACACCTGCCTAAAACATAATAATAAAAATAATAATAATACATTGATTTACTTACCACTACATGCAGACTCGCTATAAGTCAAGCTGATTGTTACTCCAAAATCACTGGTCGTTTATTTTTTTATATTTTTTTTAGCGTTATTGAATATTGCTAAATATTCATTATATAACAGTTCATTTTGAAACTCCAAAGAAGCACAAACTATATCAGTCAGTTTTCTTCAGTGTGCACAATTTATTTACAGGCTGTTTGCCAGGAATACAAGCTTGTCGCCCTGCTCTGGATACAAGGTGGCGTGCTTTTTTTTCTTGTTGTTTACAGTGTATACACAGAGAGGCGTACCTGCATTTTCAAAACTGATTTGCTGGTAGAATGGGACCAGCAAATCAGATGCTAGTTAACACGAGCAGGAAAAGAAGAGCACGCCTACTGCTTGTCTGGCAGAAATACTGTAAATAGCAAGGCAGGGCGTTCGGTGCAGTTTCGTCGTTTTATGCAACCTGTTTTTTTTCAATTCAACTGCTATCCTTTTTTAACAATCTCCAATTTTTCAGGGAAAGTTCTCCTTGAAAAAGGATTCGTAACCAAATCGACTATGATGTCTCTGTTTTCTCACATTTTTTTTATTTTAGTGTAAAATAAAATTTGAAATAATTAGATGTTGTAAAAGTATTTGTATTTATCAATGTATATTTATAAGCAATATCGTGCAAAATCCAGCTATCCTCCTAACTGCAGTGCTAACCAAGGAATATTCATGTTTTGGGGTTGCTCACTAATGATTGGTCAGCTGTCAGAGCTTTGACTTTCCCATTGGTTGCTAAAGTAGGGCCTTCAAGTGAGGCAGAGAATACCCTGGGAGATTTATGGCCTGCCTCTGCTCACTCCTGATTGGTCACCTGTCTAAAAAAAAGGACATTGTACGACGCGCCTATTGGTTAATCTCACGCAGGACCTTCAACTGAAATGGAGAATACCCTCAGGAAACCCCTAGACTCTAAAAAAAAAAACCTCTAGTAAACCCTGTAAGTCATCTTGGATAAAGGCGTCAGACAAATGAACAAATAATAATTAGAGTAGTATGCTTCATAGTATAAGCAAGCACACTGTACGCAAGTGAGTGAGGCAACGTAATGTCATTTGACTGACGGTTTACTTGGCACTGTCTGGTCAGCAGAGAATACCTTGAAGGTCCTGACGGCACACCACTGCTGTACACCCACCTGCACTGTATCCCCCAGCAGGGACATGCTTCCCTGGAGGGAGATAATGGCAACATGCTGGCCAGTGGGCACATTGTTTGCAAATGAACAGTCAACTATACCAGTTGGAGCAAAGCATTATCCCTATTTGTTCATGCAAATCATGTGTAATTCATTGCTGCACAAAGAACTATAATTAGTGAGAATTTCTAAAATTGATAATTATGCAAATCACAAAAAAAGCAAAAACCTTTTGGAGAAGTATCCTGAACAAATACTATTTTGTATTTCCAGCTGCATTTTCCTAAATACTGGGGGCATTCAATTCTGCTGACTCATATGCTGCCACACAATTTCTGATTGAGAAGCCCTTTGGCATTCTTATAAGCAGTTTTTGATGCCTGCAGTAGATCATTCTGGTGTTGTACTACATCATAGCCCAAGGTTCCGCCCTGTGGGGGCTGGCTCAGCTGGCACTGCAGAAACTGAGGGAGTCATGGTTGGCTGCTTGCACGCACATGTGTTGATTCATACGCAACAGCATCAATATATTGAAATGGGGAAGAAAAACCTTTACAAAAGTGTCAGTTTAGTGGAGAGGAAAGAATGAGAAAGTAAATGTGAATGGTTCAGTGCAAATATTGTAAATAAACAGCGGGACTGTCATTGCCGTTGAATCTGAGGAAGATGAGGAGTAGCTTGAGCGTAATGAACTGCAAATAAGTGACAGCGATGAAAGCGACTCTCAGGATTAATAAATTATAATAATAGAAAATGTAATTTAAGGTAGGCCTACATGTAATGCATATTTGTTTACTGCAGTTATTACATTATTAAAGGTTTTGATAATTTTAAGCATGCTGAAAGTAGGCCAGATACAAACCTGTTGGTGTACCTTAACATGTTTTATTGTATTAACAATGTACAAATTTGAGAATAAACAATGAATTATTTTTGATAATGATACGTTGTGTGTTAGCAGCTTCTCAACGACTGCATGTAGCATGTGAAGCTAGTGATCTAATATAAACGCCGGTCTCAGCAGCGCTACATTACTCTTGTGATGACACGTGAGTTTTGGAATGATTGAATCAACCATTTGAATTTGATGATGATGAGTTATCATGTTACAAAACAGTCCTGTATCAGATTTGAAGCGGTATTGGTGCCAGAAGGTGTTCTTTTAAGCACATCTCCTGTTCCTTTGGGCGGAGCATTTACAAAGGGAAAATTCAATTTTACCACAAGGTTGTTACCTAAGCCGAAGTGTTCTTGGGAATGTAAACCAACTGTTTAAGCTAATGCAGAATGCTGTAAACAAAATCCAACAACATGTGGGAGGCAAGTATGACCCTGGTTCGGAGCAATGTAATAAACCTTTAGTGGTTAAGATACATTGAATCTGATGACATGAGTTTACATATAAAAACTGATGGATTTCTACCTTTACCATACCCTTACCCAAACTATCATGTAAAACTAATGTATATTTTTATTTTGCGTGCGTTTTTAAATGGACAGCAGGAGTCTTTTCTTTACAAATCTTTATGAGGTACAATACTGTATAATTATGGTGTATAACTCTATTGGATTAGGTATATGAATCATCAAAACAGGTGGGCTGATACAATAGCTCAACCAAAGCAGTCAGTCATTGACACCATCAGAACACAGCTTTCTTGTTGCTGCTTTTGTAGGTGTATGAATACATATATTATGGGAGGCACGAAAACCACATTAACTGTATTATAAATACATTCTGAATTATAGAATATAAAATGCAGAGTTAGCTTGTGTAGTGGGCGTTATTATTTTTTATAACACTTCTGTTCCAGGTAATAGCCCCCTGTTGGTAAGACGAGGTAATAAGATATGAGTGTAATTAAATACCGGTCAGATGTTACAGAATATGTATTAAATAACACTACTGACCACCACAACACTGAACTCTTCTCTGTTCAGATACCAAACAGTCAAACATCTTTGTTGCACTTTCACATGAAGCACAAAACACATTGTTTTCCTCACAAAGAAAGGCTTATACTGTATACTACTGTCGATTCCTGTGTAACGCTTGCACATCCATACTCACAAACATACATAAATAAAGTGGTTCAGATGACACCCTCTATTCATTTTAATATTAGCCATGCAATACATGTTCACTGTGAGTAATGTTTGACTCCTGGGGTTCTTGGTACATAACCCAATCTACATTTCTGAATCTAGTTGAGCACAGCTGGATCGAGCTAATGAGGTGTGTGAAAAGAATACAGTCTTCACGTACTGAGAAGTTGAAACAGATTTGTTGAGAAGAGTGGTGAAAGATATCCCTCAGGTTTGTGCAGAAAGTTTGTACATGCAATAGAAAGTGATAAATTTAAAGTTGGTCATACCATATTTTACATTGCTATGGGTGTTAGTACTTATGATCTTATCAACATATTTATTTATTAAACATATTGCTGTTCCTTTTTTGTATTGTTTTTTCTTTAAAATTCACGGCAGTGTCATGGGTAAAGTATTGTTTTTCACAGGATGTGCACAAAACTATTTTATAAATTATGTGTAGATTATTATTATTTTTTAAACATCAAATATAAAGATAAATGCACTGACATCATCAAAATCAACGTCAAAGTTATTCAAACACTTTACAATAGCTTGTGAAACAGTGTTGTAATTAACAGCCTGTAGGTAAAGTGTATCTGCAAGGACAGCTTTCAGTTCTAGTACGTCAGATGCATGTTCACCACTTATGTCTTGCAAAACAAATACAATGTGTAACCCATACTGATCTCGGGCATTAGTCGACTCGTCAGTGACCAATTCCATAATCTCCTGCTTGTAATATTCGGCAGCTTTAGGTAAGTATTAATGTCTCAGCTGGTTGATGAAGGAATCACTCCATTTGCTACACTCAGTCTGAAGAATTTACATAACTTTTGGTTATCCAGTTTTTCAAGAGGGATATTTGCGCAAACAAATGCTTCTGTCAGATCAAAATTTAATGTGTTTCGTGCTTCACGGTTTTCAGTGGACTTTTGGAACATGGAAGTCACAGTTTTTTGTTTCTTTGCATGTAAAGCAGTCTCAGTACTGCTCTGGATTTCCGCCTTTCTCTTTCGGTGAATACTTGAATCTAAATGCCTGTCAACAGCGTATTTCGGATTTTTTTAATGCGTAAAAACAGCAGGTACGCAGCTTATATGGACTGCTAGTCTGCATTAACCATGCAGGGTACCTTTTACAAACCCATACCTAAAGGTGTGTTTTTAAGTATATGTTTTTTTTTTTTTTACTGGATACTGTATTGCACTTTTTTTCTCCTGCTCAAGTTCATATTTAAACAGCTGCAGAGCTTGCCTATTTCCCGACATTTCTCATTGACATGCTGTCTGTCCAAACTCAACATGGCTCTCCTTCTCTAGTGCACAGAGGATGGTTCGGTAAACCACCAACCTTGATCAAACTTACTGTTCCTGTTTGCAATAAGATCCGAGTGGTTTCTTATTGCAATTTCACTTGTGCTTTCAGTGTTTTGAGTTTAGGGGCTGTTTTTCAGTTCCAGTTACCAATTAAAGCTAGATTGGTACTTACCAATATAAAGACTGATCAAGCCTGCAGTCCTGTTCATCACATATCTGGCAGGCAACTGTAACTGAAGAGAAGCTTTGAGAAAGTGCTATAAGAACCACTCAGCATGATTACAAACGTCACAACAGTCAAATCTGAAGCTACATTATCTACTGTATGTACACGATTCATTCACATGGAGTGGTGTTTTTTTCCCCAATTCATACCTTGTCTAAACTGCAGGGTTCAGAAGTTTGACAGCCGTGCATTACACTGATCATTTCACAAGTTTACAAAACTCAAGCTACAGTACAAACAACTACTTGGTGAATTCCATCTAACATTATGTTATGAATCACGATCTGTGGTTTACTTAATGTTGTCCAACCTTCATTTTAAGGGAAGCTTCATCAGCAAAATAGTTTTTAAATCTTGCTGAAAACCTGGCCTCAGTCCTATGTATAATAACTGCTTTAATTCAGTTTGGATGCCAGTATTCTGCTGCTTCCCAATTGTGAATTGCTTTGAGACATTTACTAAATGTAATTAGATGCTTAATAAATGCTGACTCTTTTTGATATTGCTGGACACAATGTATATTTGTTTCATGATAGGTTAACCATCAATTTCTATGTGCTAAAATATTCAAATGTTCTTCTTGTTGTGATTGAAAGTAATATCACCTATCTCAATGCTAGGTTAAGAGCTGTATATTTTACATGCATTATAAGGACTTGTATTCAATTAACAATTTAACAAAATACTCTATCTGATATTAAAAACTTTATTTGGTTGTCACTAAAATACAAGATCAGCAAAGTTTCACTTCGGCTTAACTCTAGCAAATTAATGATTAATGTATTCAGTTAAGGCTGACTAAATATGAAATCATATTATTTTATGTCACGATAATACTAATAAGATTATACACTGTAAGAGGATTAACACAGCATGTATACGTACTGTAATCTCAAAGCAAGTCAGATGTCCACTTTTTAAATTAAACCCAAAAAATAATGAAGTATAAGATAATGTTTTGTTAGTGGTCAATGATAAAATCCATTGAAGTTTGAGTTATAAACTGGCAAAAGTTTTACATTATCACCTTGCCTTAAATGTTTTAGTCTATGATTATACTGGTTATTGAGAGCTACTGAGAGTTTTATAATCTGTTAATGTATGTGAGCTCCATTCACACAATAGTTTCCTATTTAAAAAGGAACAATTATTGAATGTCAATTAAAACCATATTTGGTACTGTTAGTATGCACTGTGCATTTCTGCCATGCCTTCTTAATAACTACATTTTTGTTCACCTTGAGCTACATACTTTAGAGGATACACCATAAATATTCATAGAGTACTATAGTTATTCCACAATGATGACAGCCACATAACCTACAGGCCCCCGAAAGGATCAACCTGAATGTTTACAGCCATGCTCATGAGTAAAAACACCACACGACTGAACCTTCATGGAGTATTTGTTTATACAACCAGTACAATGTTTCAGTAACACAGAACATAAAACGGCACACACCACTATCCTCCTGAACGTTTGAGCACACTGCTTAACTTTAAAGTGAATTTGATATATTTTTTCAATTTTTATTTATTTATTTTTTTATGCAAAAGCAGGTGTACAGGGGCCAAGACTTCTGTCTACCATTTCATGCAGTGTTGTACATGATCACTTTCAGAAGTAAGACAATGTTATAGCAAGGTCAAAGTAACATTTTCAATATCTTGCTTTCACAGAACCAACCTAGCAGTAAAATGCAATACCATTGTGATATTTGAACATCAAATTGCCTGAATTATGACAGAAATGTATATTTTAGTATAGTCTTGATATTAAAACTGATATTTCTTTTTATATTTTTGGACCATGAATATTAAAACAAGAGATTTCAAAAGAGCTCATGAATAAATCTATGAGTATGATGAGATAAAGCAGCTATAGTATTAACAATCTGTTCAGAACATTTCACATGTACCACATTAGCATAAAGGATCCAGCCATATAAAGACATGATATCTACTTGGGCCCTTTCGTAGATATCACATTTTTACATGACTGGAACCTTTATGCTAGCTTGGCGGTTTTTGTACTTGTTTAATGTTTTTTGACCACAGTGCTTTAGACTACTGTCTTCTTTAATTTCTGCTTTATTTTATATATCCAAACTTGACTTGGCTCAATTCTACCTGTCACATTTGAATTCAAATGTCTTTACTTTCTCAGAATAGGGAAATCATTGTCACATAGTGATGCAACTCCTCTTAGGTTGTTGGGGGTTATACACATTTAATGCTGGGATAATTACTTGAGTTATTTAAGCAGTATTTTTTTGATATTCGAATACTCCACACATTGACATTCACGCATTCAAAGATGCAGGTTGCACGTGAATTCTGTTGAAAAGATTTGTATGTGCAGAGCAGCATCTGTAGATGTATCACAGCACCAGTGCCTTGATACAGACTCTAAAACAAAGAGCTGAGAAGGTTTGTTAAACAAAACTGATTTATCATGTTAAAAATGAAGTTTGTAGAGTAAATATTTAGCTTTACATATTAGGAACTGGATAGCGCACACTCCATCATTCCACACATACCACTTTTGATTAAGCGCTTTGTGATGGTGGTCCACTATGAAAGGCGCTATATAAAATAAAGATTGATTGATTGATTCTGTTCTGTATAGTACAGCACCATACATACTGCTTAAGAGTAGGTGGCTATATTATGTTATGTTGATGATGTTACGAGTTAGCCATGCTGCAGTGTCAGGGATACATTTATCGATTATCAAAAGCACAAAACTGTGTATAATTGATTACTTAGATGAGATGACCACAGTAATTTGTCTGTCATTTGAACCAGATTTGCAATCAATCATTTAAAGAATCCCTCAGCACGCCACTACACTCATTAGCATGTGAAATACAGAACCATTCCTAAATTATCTTGAGTGGCAATGTAATTACACTATAATAACAATGCATTTCTATACTGGGAGCAATAGTAACACACAGGTAGCTACAGTATTTGCAGAATGGCACCACAGTGGTTAACTGCAGTACCATGGTAACACAATGTATGAGTCCAGTATGCTACCAGATGTAATTATTCACTATGATCAATTGCTTGGGGATGTTGTAGCCTGTTATTGGTTATTCTTACATTAGCATTATAATGTATAACAGAGAGCCACTCACTCACAACCCACTAGTTATGGGTTCTGCTGATTTGGAATATGGTTTGTAAAATTACTGGTTAGTCCAAAGAAAATATGATGCATTTTAGTATAAACACATAGAACTGCCCAGTTGACAATACAGTAACTGTGAAAGTCACAGTCCCATGCTGTCTCTTCATGCCTGAGAATCAGGCAGTCTTTGAAGGGCACCTTCATTTAACAAAGTGGCTCATTGAAAGTGTTTTGAAGAGAAGTGGAATTATAAATAATGTAACCGCTGAGAAGAGAAACACCATCAAAGGAATTGCAACTTGAAAGGATTTTGACTAACAGTTTTTTTTTTATAACTTGTCCTGATATATTTGCTTTAGTTTTTTCAGTTAACTATATTTTCATCATTCTTGAACTAGGCTTTCAGTATGCTTAGTTTTTATAACACAGTAAGCTTTTATAAGGCCACTTCTGAGAAAGTAAGAGGAATTGCCTAAAAGTATCCTCAGGGCTGCACCAGCTTGACATCTATCTGGTGTGCTGATAGAACTCATCTGTGTATTAACTCTACTGGCAGCTTTTTTGCTACAGGTATGTAGTTTTTTGCTACAGGTATTCTGAAACAGTTTACAATAGCTAGCATATTATCAAACATACCGTATTCCTTCGAATTTAAGATGCACTTTAACCATTTTTTGCTTCTCAAAATTAGCTTGTGTCTTAAATTCAAGTACAGTATAGTGATGCGTGTATTAAAATCACCACGAGTGTCCCCAAGTACACAAACAGCAATGTGACTGACTTCCGAGAAAAGACGAACAAACACGTCACTGCCCGAATACATAAGCAGCAACGTGACTTACTGCTGATAAAAGACGAACCAGAACGCTACTGCCCGATCTCGAATCATCCATTTTCAAAGAAGAGTCATTAGCTTCCTGAGGAATTCAAAGAAGCTTTTACAATTTCAGCATTTCTGAAAAACAATACCAGCGTGGACAGATTGGAAATGCTAATCAGACCCCCGTATTTGGGAGAAAAACAGGTGCGAGTAATCTCCATGTGCGTATGTTAAGTTCTGTGGGTACTGTGCATACCGTTTTTACTGTTGTGTCTGCAATGCTGTTGTGGTTGCTGGGTTACATGTTGCCTGATGTAGTGGAGTGTTGTGTCATGCTTGCTGTTGCCGGGATGCGTGATATCATAAGTGAGTGAGGGGTGTGTGCACGACAGAGACGCCATCTTAAGTACTATAGTACACAGCACAATAAACAAGCTCTGTGGTTAATCTGCAACAACACTGTTTCGGGTCAGTTTTGTACGATACAACAGCGTAATTGAGGTTGTATCTTTGTAAATGCATATTTATTTTATGTTTTATTTTTTCCTCAAATTGAGGGTGATAAATTTGGGCTGCGTCTTAAATCCGGGAGAGTTTAAATTCGAAGGAATACGGTATTTACATGCTCATTAGATGTATACAGTAGGCTATACTGTATATGTACTGTACATGGCTGTTATGGTTGCCTATTGATTATATAAAATCAATGTTAACCTTATGTAACACTTGCTATGTAGGAATAAAGGACATGCATCCCCATCCATCCATCTGCCAAGAGTCTACTTGTCCCTGCAGCACAGTTCTGTCTGAACCTGCTGTAAAACAACTGCACTCACTCACGGTTCGTTGCCCCTTTAAAAACAGACCCAGGACACAGAAACTGAATTTTTCCAGCGCTGATGCACTATATTTAATTCACAAAATAAACAAAAACCAAAATAAACACCTAGCTCCTTTGGAGCACTAACTAAACAGTATGCAGGTCCCTGACTAGCTCGCAGGACGGCTAAGCCGTTTACCTGGCATAAACAAAACACACAGTAGCAACCCAGTACTCATAAGGGTGACTGCCTAGAAACAGCACACCGCCTTCTGCTTCCTTCAACACAGCAGTCCAGTGCAGACTGACTGCTTCTCTTAGGCCCTGTCCACACTACATAACCGATCTCGAGAACCGTACACTGAGGCACCGTTTCATGTTTAGTCAGGCTTAATGCGTCCACACACCATTAGAATAATAGTTCAGTTACAATTCCCAGCAGCGCAACAAACTGTGGAAATTAATACGATAGTATCCCACCATGCACTGTATTTTATTTTAAAATAATGTGTTATGCCCCATATTAACAGCGGTCCATATTGCTAAAAAGAAATATAACAAGTATTGTGGAAAAAGTAAATCCGAACACACACACACACACAAGTAGGGCTTGAAGTTTTCAGGTTTTATTTTTAATTAGGTGAACTCCCTTTAAACAAATTGAGCTGATTCCATTTTATAATTAAACTCAGAAAAATCTGTTAATTACAAAACAATCTTTGTTTTTACCTTCATATCTTGCCTGAGCCTAATTCTGGTCCTCTTAATTTTATTTCAAACAGAGCTGACAAATTACGTGATTTGTTCATCCCCGATCCTACATTTAACTCGCATTTCATTTTTGCAGTCGCCTAATTTAACGTTGTGTTTTTGTTATTTTCCCCAATAGTTTAACAGAGATATCCTGACAGATTTTTTGAAGCATAAAAATGAATACCTAGTGCGGAGTGTACACTGATAGCAAGTCCTTCAGGCGCCTGCTCTGAGTATTTCATCAAACATACCACAAAGCATTTTGGGATATTGGAGGATACCCAATAAAATGTAGTTTGGTATTACAGCGTCCACACTTCTGATAAACCACACTACCTGATGCGATCTAATTAGAACCGGACTCGAGACTACCTCCTGAGGTGGTCTCGAGTCCGGCTCTCGAGTACAGTATTAAATGCTGTGTAGTGTGGACGCAAACCGTATTTAGCACTTTTAAGCCGGCTTAAATGCAACTAATACGATTTAAAGGCATAGTGTGGACAGGGCCTATAATACCCTGCACCTGGTTCTAATTTACAATTACCACCAGGTGTAGAGATGATTAACAATGAAACAATTAAACTAATTAAACAAAATGTGCATACGCACATGTTTTATGCAGGGAGGAATTAACCCCCTCCCTGCTGTCTTACACTCCTCATAGGAAATGTCAATGTGACGCGAGTCAGCATGTTAGACAATGAAGAATGAAATGGAGCAACACTCTTAACTACTTTAAATTGGGAGACTGTTTGTCTAACAGATATACAGTTGTCCCGCGTTATATATATTTTTACTTTCTGTTTAAAAAAAGTGGATGCGGTTGAGCTTAAATTGCATTGTAAAATAAATAGATGGCATCGTTCAATGGGGGATAGTATTCAGCAGGCTTACAGTCGTGCCACAAACAGAAAAGTTCAAATAACCAGTAAAGTCAAATTAAAATGTTAGTTTTTGTTTTTTTAAATTGTATGCTTTTTTGTTTTTATGGATCTGTTGTTTGGGTGATTTGACACTAAATAAGTATTTATTTTTTATTTTTATTTTATTTTTTAAGTATGAACTGTTCCTCAAAAGTAACCATGTATGTTTCATACAGATTGGAAATTATGATAAAACGTCACTAGTAGACCTACTGTTGTGTTAAGAACTAGTACTGTAGTTTTAAAAAAGATTGGAGATACTGTAATTGTTTAACTAAAAAAAACAAAAAGTTTGAATTTATTGCAAACATAGAAGGTTGTGTGTATGTTTCTTTTTTTGTTGACCCTCACTGTAACGCCACCCTCGCTTATTGCCCGTTTTTGCCCATGGCCCTTACCTGGTGGTATAAAGAGGGTTGACTGTATTACAAACTTCTTAATACCTATGTCCGTTCTGGAACGTACAATGTATACACCTTCTTGTTCTGGAACGCCATTGTATAAGGAATAGAATTTCAGGATGCCCAGAGTAATGAGACAGTGAAAAATCCTTTGCTTACAGGACTCCGCAATTATGGACTAAACTCCCTGCTGACTTGAAGGCAGCTGTCAATGTTAGTGTGTTTAAGATAAGACTAATGTACCACCTGCTGAACCTAATTATTTGTAATTGATATGTTTTGCTGGTGATGGATGCCTTTGTATTGAAAAGGATGTATTTAAATGTATTTGCTACCCTGAGAACATATTGGAAATTACACATTTTTAAATGAAATAAATAAATTGCAAAAAAAATAAGCAAACAATGATCTATGTTAGTGAAATTTTGGGGCTTTTGGTCTGCTATAAATGTGTATTATATAGGATTTAGCATGATGAAAAACCTAACCAATATATTTTATTCTTGGATATACCTTTTAATGTCTGAGGTATGTTCATGGTTCTGCTAACACCACCCTATTTAAAAACTAAACTATACCTTTTTAGGTGGCAGACAAATGTCAGAAAATGCATAAGGGCCAGAAACACTTCCTAGCAAATTCATCTTGTGTTGAGTCCACTAGAGAGCTGTGTAGATGGATGCGTCTATTACTTTTGACTGAGAAAGTGTAAATAAAACTGACCTTATCTGACCTATTTGTTTATTTAGCAGATGCCTTTATCCAAGGCGACTTACAGAGACTAGGGTGTGTGAACTATGCATCAGCTGCAGAGTCACTTACAATTACGTCTCACCCGAAAGACGGAGCACAAGGAGGTTAAGTGACTTGCTCAGGGTCACACAATGAGTCAGTGGCTGAGGTGGGATTTGAACCGGGGAACCTCCTGGTTACAAGCCCTTTTCTTTAACCACTGGACCACACAGCCTCCTAGATTTTTATTTTTATTTTTATTTTTTTTAAGCAGACGCCTTTATCCAAGGCGACTTACAAAGAGTGCAAGCAGGAGCTGTCTGGTCAAAATGTTGCTGACACATAGAGATAAGCCAGCAACTAAGCTTTTTAAACAAAGTGGTGTAAAAATTATAAAACAGCATGTACATGGAGGTGCATTTGAGATGCATCAAGAGCCTGCAGAACACACTGCAGCGGCGTGTCCGATGCTTCTTCCAGAAATTGTTAACTGATATCATTGCTTAATTTCTGTTAATAACTAGCGGCCTCATCATTGTGCCTAATGATAATGATTATGCTGTAAAGTGGAACTTTTGATTTTTGGTAAACTTGTTCAATTCTGCTTAAATCTTTGTTGCGTGCGCTCCTTCATCTAGAAATACATACATAAATAATGTAGTTTCCTTACAGACGTACATTTGACACAACACTGTAAAACATCTACGCTCAGATAATGAATTGCTACAGACATTGATCATATGTTTTAATAGAAAGTGTGCTTCTGCTTACCTCTACAAATATGAAGCAGGGTATAATGGAATAACTGCGCCGTGTGTTCTGTGAAGCCATGCTTCTTTCTCAGATGATGTCAATGTTGCTTTGTGGAATCTGGAAAAGAAAAGCGTGGAGAAGTTATTTAATGTGAGTCTTAAAGATGTGCCTGCAGAATAAAGGGTATGAGGGTTTTACCAAAACAAACCACTTCACAAACACATATTCATAGTATTTTATTACTATTACTTGGCATTTCTTAATGGGACTTTTCCGGTATAAATATAGACTAGTGAAGTAGCAGCATCTGGTATGGCGTATGGAGCTTTAGTGAATTGAACATGGTACATAAATTGCATCAAATTCACTTGTGATGCACATTTCATCCAGGGGTGTAGTATAACAGCATGGCTATAATTTTGTTCTGTGAATATTTGAAACAACCTTGAGCGGTTTATAATTGAATGTAATGTTTACTGTCTATTATCTTAGCCTATTGACTGCATAGAATTAATTTTATCCACATGTAGCTCTTGCTACAGTATGTAGGTGTGTGTATATATATATATATATATATATATATATATATATATATATATATATATATATTTTTTTTTTTTTTAAATCCTACAACTCATCCATCTGCCAAGAGCTTACTCACCCATGCAATAGTGACACCAGCACATAGGACAAGACAGGCCTAACGAACTGAACCGTCCATTGATTGTCTCACGTATTGATTATTCTGATTCCTAGCATGTTACGCCATAAGAAATGCAGTGGAGCAACACTCCGAAGCTTCAAGCTGATATGCCAGATCAGTAAACATGGCTATTGACACTTCTTAGGGAATAAAGAACTCTATGTATACAGTCGAGGTCTGAAAACATCTAGGATGCAAGAACATTGACAAGTTTAAAGGATCTACAATCAGCACATTAACCATCCAGTGGGACGTTCGTGATGAATGGATGAAGTGAGGGGGTTGACATGGACCGTGCTGCAATAACAAGGGAGAATATATGCAACAGACTACAACCTCACACCAGCTGAGGGTGTCCAGCCCTTCATTGCTGTTTTGAGTATAAATAACAAATAAGGAATACAAGTCTAACTTTCTTGTATATATAAATAGCAACTACTTTTACTTCTTAATCAGCTTTTTTTTCTGCTGGAGGGGAGGGGCTTTCAAAATGTGTCATCTGCTCTTACTGCACCCATAAGTAAACATGAGATCACAAAATAGAAGTAATTCATACAGGCACTTATAATAAATATTCCTTTGGTGAAATTCAAAAGACACCCTAACAATCGCATTCCCCTACTTTTGTCGTTTTAATCAACCCAATTGATGCATTACCAAAGTTTGAGAACTTTTTGAGAATATATTTATAGCTAGAAAGCCTGTATATTCTATTATAGAGCACAAACTGCCTATATTTGTAAACTTGATTAAACACGTCACAAGTGTATATATGTTAAACACTGACAAAGGTTTATATATAACACACATGATAGTTTTTATTCACCTATTCACATAAAGTGTTTAGCGATCTTAGACCCACCCCCCATCTAGTGCCGACGCTACGATTTACTGGGCCTTGGTGCAAGACTGTGAAGTAATAACCCCCCCCCCCCCCCCCAAGAAAAAACCGCACAGTGCTGCACAACACAGCACAACCTAAAGAAAACCTTTAATAAATACATCAGCAGCAAAATCAGTTAAAAACATTTTTTTTTCAACAAAACAAATGCTAACTTTATTTTAAGATGACTGTGAACAAGACAGTAATAAATCAGTATATCCAAACATTTTAATAAAGCAATTGTGTAACAAGAGGAACCAATTTGATTAATAACTCAATTTAGTTAATTTTGAAATATATTAATAGCTTCAAATTAGTCACAAAATACATTAAAACATATTAATCACAGGCATCAATTGGATTTTTAAATTAATGTTATCAAATACACAAGTTAGTACGAAAACCTTTATATAAAAAAAAACATGCATGTCAAACCCTATCCCACAGTGAATGCATTCATTACTCATAAACGAAAACATAATTCTATGAACAAACTAACAAATTAATATCCCAAAAGCATGTTTTTTTGTTTTTTTTTAACTACCGAATTTTGACCATCTGTTAGTAATATTCAAAGTTGATTGAATTTTGTGAGGCAAGAAGACTCTGACACGTTCAGCTTGTTCAATGTGGAACGTAAACAGATTTTAGCCTTTTGGCTAACAGCGATTTGGGGATGCTGTTTGTGAATTGTGGAGATTTTGTTTAGACAAAAAGTTACAAGCAGTAGTTACATCATATGTAATAAACTATAACATTAATATTATGGGTCAAATATATAAACACATCTCGCTATACAGTACAGACCATCGTAAATCAAGGCTGCGTTTATTGTATTTTGCCAGTATTGCATGTACAGTTGTAATTTATCTAGTAGAATACAGTGAATTAGCAGTACAGCTATGGCCAAAAGTTTTGCATCTCCCTTCATAATTAAATCATTTTGCTTCACAGAGTCGAATGAAACCTGTGGAATAATGCTATGTAAACATACTGAATTACATACCGCTGTGTAGTTTTCCATACTTAATGAAAAACTGACAACAATTAAAAAATGTGACATTAAATACAACTGTAAACTATTATGGCTTCCGGTAGATATTGTTCTGTAGAGAGCAATCACATGACCTTCACACTGACCCATTAACATTAGGTTTTGTTTTGTTTTTGTAATCCCAGTGGAGTAGAAGGCACCTCCTTTATTTTTTAATGTCTAGTCATTAAAGTGGGTTCAGAAAAAAAAAAAGAAAAGGACTCAGGGCTGGGATAGTAATACAGACAGTAATAAAACCAAATACAAATAATCTCCCTCAGGAAGAAAAAATAAATGTAAAAACATAATAGCTGATCGTTTTCAAGCGAGGACGTTTAATTTTACAGTAACCATTAAAATGTTTAATATATAAAATGTAATACACTGTTAGCATTTGGGATGTTCGCACTCATGAACAAAAGTATAATTAATATAAAAAATGTTTTCACCAGTTTTCAAACCAGTGATATTTGGTGTCCTAGGCAAACGTGCTCACCACTACACTACAGGCTCGTGCTTCATTCATGCCCCTCCCCAACAGTGATGTAAATACCTCACACACAGAACTGACAGCAGGAAGAGAAAATGGAGCTGGTGTAGTGAGAGATTTCTTTTTTCACATAAAAAGAATTGGCCTTGCGAAAAAATAATTGAAAAAATATTTTTCGTCAGGTCCAATCCCTCTTTCACACTTGTGAAAAAAGATGGTGAAAAAAGAATTGGCCTTTCGAAAAAAATGATTTAAAATCTATATTTCTTAACATTCTATAATATAAAAACAAGACAAGGCAGACCATCAGGTGTCCAAACGAGTGCAACCAGCCCAGATGCTGAAAAAAAAAAAAAATGAACAAGATGACGGCCTCGCGAAAAAGGAGTTTTCTCTGACGACAAAAGAATAGGGTCTGATGAAAAAATATATTTTTTCATATCAGACATCTGTCCAAAAAAAGTGGAAATCCCATTGAAAACAACAGTGGACAAAACGAACGCAGGTATACTCAGTCACTCTAGCGTCTTCGACCCCTCAAAATTCCAAACCGTCTTGGCGCAGAGAGAGGGAAAAAATTGCAAAAAAGTAGCATTTCTTTCTGTTTTTTCACTCTGTATCTCAAAAACCGCACAAGCGACTGCTACTTTCCACATTATATATTCTATTTGCAAATACATTTGGGGAAAGTAAATTAGTTTCAAGAAAGAGAAGAGATTAATGTAACAAATAAAAAAAAATGACTAAGTTAAAGTGGAATTAAGCTAAAGTGGAAATCCATAATATGAAATAAATAAAATTACACTTTAAAATAAAGTTATTTTCAAGTAAAAAAACAATAATGACATCATTTAAATATTACAGTGAGGGTGTGACCCTCACAGCATTTATCAGCTGAACTGGGGTAAAACCTGTTTAGAATGCCCTTGCAGATCTCTTGATCTACCTCTCTTACTGCTGTGCACTGGACTCGCCTGACCTCAGCACCATGTTACTGGATCCTCAGCTGATGCACTGTCCTTGCACTACTGCACTACTAATATGTAATTGGAGATAATAACTTGTTTAATGCTAACTTATTACATCCTAGTTCATATTGAATTTTAGTAGTCGTATTTGCACTTACTGTAAACTATACTGTATTGAAATATTAATCTTGCATTGTAAGCCTGTACAGTCCTGCCCTGTAACACCTAAGGTCACCTTGGATAAAGGCGTCTGACAAATAAATTATAAATAATAATATGATAAGTGTTGCCAGTCAGAATACAACAATAATAAGATTATATTGTTGCTGAGGGCTTAATGGGACCCCCAAGCCCTTTGCCTTTTTCTACCTCCCCATTAGCCACCACTGCTGGAAATTCTGTGTTTATGGAATGTATTTGTTGTTTATATTCTTAGAGCAGCTATTGCAACTGCAGTTGTTTTTTATTATTTTTTTTTTTTTTTTAAATTGTAACCTCGATTTTCTTCCCAATTTACAAATTCCAATGCTCTTTTCCCCTCACCGCAGCAGCAGTTCCCCACACAGCTCAGGAGAACTGAAGGTTCAGCGGGCGACCTCTGATCCCACGGCCAAGCCAGTTTCCTCTTTTACACCCAGGAACTTGAGATGCAGTGAAAATGTTCGTCTAGAATTCGATAAGCCTCGAACAATCCCTTTGAAGCTTGTGTTTTTGCACTTTTGGCACGTTCATAAAAAAAAAAAAAAAAAAAAAAAAAAAGAGGCTTGTATTGAGCTTGCAACTTAAACTTCTCTATTCTATGTATACACAAGTGCATACTATCAGTCACGTTCTGTCACCAACAAAGTATGTGTTTATTTTTGTTTTCTTGGATAGCACATTTCTCTAAAATATTGGAAACGAAATAGGCACGTTTGTTTACGCATGTTTGTTTTCTGGCAGTGCCGTTTTAATAAATAAAAAAAATACTTGACGCTACAGCCGCCACCATCAGTCGTATCTGATAAACAGCAAGCTAAGTCATAAAATACTGAAACCTCTGCAAGACTTTAAATGGCCAACCACCGGCAACTGCCAACATTTGAACTGAGCCTGACTGAGGGCTGCTGCAGGTTGCTAGGGTGACTGCCTCTTCACAGCTTTTGCCAACATTCTATTGGTTGGCCTTTTGGTGTGCGTAACAAATCTCAAAAGTAGATTTCACGGACAAAAAAAAAAAAGGCTACATGGACACAAAAAAGTACATTTAATAGTATTTCCACCCTTGTGCATAAGCTTGTGGGAAGCCTGTGCATAAATAGCAAGACTGTTTGTGGCACCAAAGATTACTGCAGGTATGTATACAGTTTTCTAAAATTCAAAGATTCTGCCAAGCTGTTACTTACTTATGTTATTTTTGTTATACTGTGTAATTTTGCATTGAGACAATTAAAATATATTATAAAAAAAATATATATATATATAGACACACACACACACACACACATTATGAAGAGTGGAGCGAGAGTATGCACCATTCATGTTATTCTCTCACTCCTAATGTAACCATAGATTTATGTTAATTAGAAACATCTCAATTCATGCCAACTCACCCAACAGTGTAGCTTCTAGTTAAGAAGCAGATGCAGTTATATGGTATCCTGGGACCATTTCATGAGTCAAAGCGAAGTGAAGGTTCTTGGTGCTCAAAACTGAGCTTTGTCATTCAACTGACAAATACACTGGAACTCTTGCTGCAGGCATCCTGTGCCAAATTCCTTTGACGACTGGTTATACATTCCTGTTTATGCTAATGGAGTTAATAAGCTTCAAGGGCTTGCGGTGGCTTTCATTTGTTTAATGAAATTTCAGTGGGTACTGCTGTTCACTTATGCCTGAGGCAATGTGCCTCAGTAACCCACAAAGTTTGACTGAAAGGAAAAAAAAAACTTTGGAAGATGTAAATGTATTTGCTTAAGATTCTTTATCATTTGCCCAACAATCAGTGTTTCACAAACATTAATTAGATTAGTCAATTTTTTGTTAGTCTACTTTACAGCTGGAATACAAAGCACTAGTAAACATAATTTACAAAATGAGTTGAGGTAAATAAACCAGTAAAGGCATTTTGGTGTTTGAGATTTATTGTCATATAACCGAGATCCCCCTATAAGACCCTCAGCCCTTTATATTTGTATAGTAACCTGTTAACTATTTTGTTTCCATTTACCTTGTGTAGAACCTAGTTTCTGCTATTTTTTTCAAGTGTCCATTCCAATGGAAAAAAAAACTATGCAAGAAGCAAAAGCTATACACTTTACAACACCTATTGACAGGATAATTTTGAGCTCAAATAAAAGTCGCCTTGGTTAAAGGCGTCTGCCAAATAAATAAATACTAAATACTATATATATATATATATATATATATATATATATATATATATATATATATATATATATATGTATACACACACACACACACACATATACACACATACAGTGCTCCGTCGCTATAAGGCTCTCAGTTATAACACGCCTATTACATGGTTATCTTTCCTAATGTACAGTGCTCACCCGTTATAACGCACCTCGTTATAGTGCGGAATCAGTTATAACACGGTAGGGTCGTGGCTCCCATTTGCTCCATAATGCCATTGCAGTAGCCCTTGTATACTCACTCCACTGGCTCCCGATCACCGCTCGCATCCAGTTCAAGACTCTTGTACTAGCCTACAGATGCCTTGACTAGACTGCACCCAGCTACCTCCAGATCTCCCTACACCCCCACTCGACCTCTCCGCTCCGCCTACACTAGAAGACTGGCTCTACCTCCTCTACGCTCCCCTGCCTCCAGAGCCTGCTCCTTCTCCACCCTCGCTCCGCAGTGGTGGAATGACCTTCCTACAGATGTCAGGTCTGCCCAGTCCCTGACCACATTCCGGCGCCTCCTTAAGACTCACCTCTTCAAACAGCACCTGTAGAACTCTGTTTTTCCCCTGGGACACTTATCACCCTTCCTTAAATGCGCTTTATTTGCTCTTATCGGCCCCCTATTTTACTGCATTTAATCCTGTACTTCAGAGTACTGTAATCTGCCAAGTGTTTAATCTGTAGTATTTTGTATTTACTTATATCCTGATGTAACTATCACTGACACTGTTATCTGCTGTAGTATTGAATTGTATTTTGTCACACTTGTACTTGCTTGAACCAAAGTCATTGTATTTATCTTGCTCTTAATTGTATTATTACTTGTACTGTAATACTTGAAATGTATTTGCTTACGATTGTAAGTCGCCATGGATAAGGGTGTCTGCTAAGAATAATAATAATAATAATAATAATACTCATTATAAGGCGGAACACAAATAGCACGGTCTTGTAACTATGGCTTCCCACTATAGTGTATAAAGGGTGAGCACTGTATTTACTTTTTTGCTGCGAGAGGAGCTGCGGCTTTCTCCGGAAGACCAAACGCTTCAGCCCAGCTCTGGCAGCCGTACCTGGGCGAGCCCATTCCCTCTTCCCCTCTCCCGATCCGTTCTCCTTCTCGCACTTGGTTTGCTTGTCTGTCGCTTTGAACTGAACTCCCAACCGCCGTTTAGCCAGGCTATTTAAAGTTTAAAAACTGCTAATTAAAATGATCCATGAGTGGGGATGTTACCTTTTTTTGTACAAAATATAGCGTTGATTACATGGTGCTTTATGCATGGTTAATTCATGGAACGTTACATTTTTGCTTCACTATATGTGCATTATAGAGAGGGAGTTATTTTATTTTGTATTTTAGTCAGATGTGTGTTGTTGTGTGTCCCGTGGCACCGCCCACCACCTCCGTTTACAACGCTCTTCAGTTTTAACGCTCATATTGTGTGTCCCCCGAGACCCGTGTTATAGGGAGGGAGCACTGTATATATAAATGTGTACTGTTATTTTTATTAGCTCTACAGTATTATAATAATTGGCATCTGTGTAGACTGTGGTCAATATTACAGGTCTAGAAAACGCACCTCTTCATAAATGCATTGCAAATGTTTATAAAAACATGATTTTAAGAACTTATAATGCTACTGGTCACTTTAGAAAAAGCCAAACCGAGTGTCGTTCTCCTCCACTGTACATTAGCAATATTTGAATAACAGGTTACAGTACATCTATTGTGATGAGCAGGCAAATACTGATTCCTGCAGCCTTTTGAAAACAATTGTTATGTAAATAAAAAATGCACGAATGATTTGCTCAGTTAACTCAACAAGGCAGGTCTCTCCGAAATGGGAAAATGAGAGAACGTCAAAACACTGCACGGAAAGTTTTCCAGGTAAAGGAAAAATGCTTATAATTGAACAAGAATGCATATACAACACTATCAGGGTTTTCAAAATAAGCCGCTGACTGCCGCGACTCATCGCCTAAAACAATATTTGCAACAGCTACTATTATTAAAAAGTATTACGATTACTTTTGGGATATCAGCTGAGCCTTTGGCAGAAGATGAATGGAAGAGGGAGATCTGAGGAGAAGGATGTAACATTTGTTAATGTTTATCTTTATTGAAAAGTTATTGTATTGAGGTAAATGTTTTTAAATATATGGTACACACACACACACACACACACTGTAGCACAGCGGGGATGGGGTTGAAATCCTCCCTGCAGTAAAATGTGTGGTTTTGTGTTAGTTTGGGGAAATGTAATTGTTTGATTAGTTTGTTAATTGGGGAAGGGTTTTGTTGATTGATTTATTGTTTTAATTTGATTATTGTTTAATTGTTAGTTATTCCCTGCACCTGGAAACAATTATAAATTAGGACCAGGTGCAGGGTATTTAAAGGGGGCAGTTAATCTGCTCAGGGCTGCTGAAGGAGAGACACAGGAAGGTGTGTGCTGTGTCCCAGCAGTCACAAAAGAAGTTTGTACAAGTTTTGGTATTTGTGTTACCGGTAAACGGGGAAGCCGTCCGGTATTTAGTGTGGGTCATTGTATGTGTAGTTAATGATCAAAAGAGCCAGGTGTTTATTTTGTGTTTAATTAAAAAGAATTGCGCATAAGCGCTAAAAAAATCAAAGTCTGCTGTACTGGGTCTGGCTGTAAAAGTTTTTAAAGGGCCAACGAACCCAAGCCGCAAGGTTGATGTTACAACACACACACACACACACAAAAACATAAGTGCATTATTTTTATTTTAAATATATTTAAAAATCCTGATAACTTTTGATTAATACCATAATCCAGTATTGTGAAAATAATAATTTTAGCCTAGACCCATAAATTGGCCTTGCAAGACCACAAGTTTGACATGAACAGATGGGACTGAGGCAGTGGCTTGGCTGGGTATTTTGACCTATAGGGTCATGAAACAAGACTAGTTCTTATGAGTACTCTCCCTTGGGAAACATTTAGAAAAATAATGCAATATGGGGCATTACGTGGATTCCCAAATGGAAACTGTAATAAATGTAATAGGCCTATTTAGAATATGTATATTAAAAGGCCACAGTTAAAGCTGACATTTTACCATGGTTGTATAACTTAGAATTGTTTTTTTTTCATCCACAAAAAGTTACAGGCTTCAGTACTTAAAGTAATTTTTCACACAAACAGACAGCTATTAAATCATAGTTTAAAAGCCCTGCTGACAAATAGCAGTATTATATACTGCAAGACATTCATTATAGAAATAACCATTTATGCCAAGGGGATCGATCTCATGTAGTTCTGACTTTCTGAAATACTTTTAATTTTGTTATTCCAGTTAGTCTAGTTACATTTAACGTTCTCAGATTCAACAAAAGCACTCTGGCTGGAAACTATACCTCTTTTTTCTTACATTTTTTTATTGCACAAGGCAAGCACAACGAACGGTTACAGACAGTCCAGGTTTTGTCTGAGCTGCCCAGAATATACATATTAATTTGCATATAGGCCTCCCCAACTAAACATCAGAATGTAGTTCATGCAGGATGCCTATCCCGCAACAATGCTGGTGCTCTGATTCAAATACATGGATTGTGGGAGCAGAAAACAAGCATTGTTGTAGGAGGGAACCTGATCTTGATACTCATTTATGACCTACAATGTTAAAAAAAAAATGGTGGCACAATGTACAATGGTGGTATGATGACATCACAGATCTAGACAAAGAATGTTCCATTCTGTATGCCAAAACATGTCTTAATGGTCAAGGGGGTCAAAGTCACACAGGAAAAATAGGACAAGGATTGTTATTAGTCTGACCATTAACCTCATGGTCAAGGTTATGGAATATTAGGGCTAAACTTCTGTACAGTTAGTCAGGTACAATTGTTTAAACTTGGTTCCTATTAAGTATATCCATGAAACAGATGCAGGCCCATTCTGTTTTTTTTTTCCTTTGTCAGAATAGGAGTATGATTTAATTGCAATTTTGTACATTTACACAGGTATAAATTTGGTTTCTGTTTTCATGTTGAAACTATTCATATGTAGGCATTCACATAATATCCAATTGTTTCCAATTTTATTTGCTTCCCTGAGCAACAGTAGAGTTTGAAGGTGACATTTTTTTAACTTCCTATTGCGGCTCATAATTATCTGAAGAACTCCAGAAATTATTTTTGAATAATAAATGCTTTCAAGCAGACATTCATTTAAATGTATTTGTATTAAATAATTTAAACTCCATTAAAATAACTAGAATGTTTTTGTGAACTATCTAAGGGAACATCATATCAGAGTGAATTGTTTTCAAACAAAGTAAAATAGATATGCCAAAATGCCAAAAAGATCTGTATTATTGATATGTCTACTGGACACTGAGTATAGTTTTTTATTACTACTCTATTATACCTTATTACTTGTTTTTCTCGAACATTTTCACTAAAAGCAGCATATATATTTACAGTCGCTAAGTTTTTAGCCATGTTTTAATTTTATTTTAGCCGTATTGGCTAGTTATCCCCTGTCGAAGCCTAGCGCATTGCAAAGCCTGCAACTAAATTTCGCCCTTCCCCCGGGTCTAGCACGTTCTCGACTGCGTGTTTTAACTAGCTTCAGGCATTTGAGGTAAGTAGCTGGACAGGGCTACAATTCATTATTTTGATCCCAGCTGGGATAAAATAGTATTCTATTATTGTATTTATTGTTGGAAATGTTGAAAACCTCCAGTTTAACCATGTCTGATGGACTATTTTTTCTCCAAAGTGGAAGAATAAAAAAAATATAAAAAAAGTTTGTTTTTGTATGTTAGTGCAACACAACCCACGCCCTGTCATGTGTTATGCCTTACTTATTGTACAGTAATTTATGATGAATGCCATAACTCAGGAAATAAGCCATCTCTTTTAGCCGACCTGTTAGAAACGTCATCTTTGGACAGTAAGTTTAAATCCTCCCTCTGCTATCCACATAAACAAATCCTGTGTTTTACTCTAATGCAAGGTGTAGTATATTTCTATAAGTTTATTAATAGTAATGAACTTTAAGACCCAGGTGGGAGTTTAGTTTTGGTTACATGACCTATACCCATCAGCCTGTTAGTTCTGATAAAGCCTCAAATGAAGAAGGCAGCAGTTTTCTGGATATTGTTGTGTGTACGAGTTATTACTATTTTGCACCAGGTACAAAAGACACAACACAAGGTATGAACAGTACTGCACAAAGATCAAGCACAACAATCTGCAGATTCATGCCCATCACTGTAATACAGCAGTAGAGCAGCAACAATAGAATGCAACCATTTAAGCCGGAGGAGAATGTGATCAAATATGTTGCTAGCTCAGCAGGGGAGATGCTCGTTTAGCAGATCTGGCAGAGCATTCACTTTTTGTATATTAGGGGAAGCACATTAACATTGAGCTGAAGCCCAAAGGTGACGCGTTGTGCACTGCAGCCTGTGCAACACTGATATGCTTCCCCACCTCACGGCAAAAAATCAGACTAGGAGTCTTTTCATATCCCTCAGTAGTCCACATCATAAAGCCTCAATTGGTACAATACACCTTTGTATCCAGTATCAACAAGAGGGCAATGGTTGACTGGGCAAGGATATGGCTAGTACTATACAGGATATGGCTAGTACTATACAGGATATGGCTAGTACTATACAGGCTTGGTGGATAATTACAGAGGACTTCATTGCCATACTAGCATCCAACACAACCATTTTTAAAGAATTAAAAGACCACAAACTGCTCATTAAATTGTAGCTCAAGTCCAAAAGGCAGATCTGAGAAGAATAGGCCTCAGGCCTCAGACCAGAGTATCCATTTAAAAGAACAGATATGATTTAAAACTTTCAGATTGCATGTTTTGCTGACACCTGGCATTAAAAAAGCTACCTTGCTGTTAACCAGGTAGATAATAAGTAGGGCTTGAAATTTTCGGTTTTTATTTTTTGTTCATTTTGGGGTGGGGGGGGGGGTCAGTTATTTTCGGTTATTAAAAATAAACACTTCTCAAACACATCAATTTTCAGTTTTTATAATACATATACAAATGTAACCTTACTGTGTTGAAATGAGGATGTCCACATTAGGATTTCGGCAGTGTAGAACTCTGCGCGAATTTTGAATCGCAGAATTGTGAGAAGTAACAGATTTCATTTCTGCCCACCCCATCGTATGACTAGTGTACTGTAGTAATTAATCTCAGCATACAAGTTATTTACATGTTTTCCTACGATTAAACATTCATCATGGTACTCTGATTAAGGTTTGATATTTATGTAGCTATAATAATAATGTTAATCATAATAGTAATAATAATAATATTAATTAGGCAGTCGTTGTACACAAGAAAAACTTTAATATGTATTGCAGAAGCATAACTCTACAGCAGTTTTATATTTACAATAACGTTTTCAGTTCATCACTGAATGAAACTGTAACACCAAATAAATAAATATACCATCGTTAAAATAGCTGAAATCTCACATCAACATCCACTGTATATACTCTGTGATGATCAAAAGTATTTCCCTCCCAATAGACATTTAGGATACCCAACCAGCTAGCACTTATTTTACACACCAGGGACTTGTATTACAAGGCCCACAGGGTTAGAAACTCACAAAGGGGGCCGGTTGTACGAACAAGGTCAAACAATTACCATAATGAACATTATTGTAGTATGTTGATTAAAAATATATGTTGCAGCGTTTAAAAATATAAAATCCATTTATACAAAGTCTTCCAGCTTTCTTGAAAAGATCTGCGTTTCCCTCTTTTTTCTTTTGTATTTGTTATGCTCTCATTTGTATCTAAACCTAGTAGGTTCAGCAGTTCTGGCAGATTCTACTGTACTTGCTGAAGCGGTTTTCTCCCACTGCTAATGAAAAAAAAAAAAGCCACCTAGCTAACAATTTCATCCCGAGGGCTACAGTGAAATGTACTGTCTTTAAATTGGTACTTCATAGCCAGCCAGCATTTTTGTAGATAGCAAACATTTTATTTGTGTGATCAGTGTCAATTCCAGGCGGAGCTTCATGGTCGGCAAAGTGACACAGCTGAGAGACTTTTTTCCTCTGTCATCCTGTCTGGTGCGGTCAGTGTCAGTTTCTCAGCACACAGTACACTAGTCGCTCAGTAACAAGGTGCAAACAGGTGATTGATCAATCTGTATGAGCGTGTATTTGAAGGTTCTTTGTTTAAAAAAAATGTAAATCAATTTATAACGGTGTTTATTTTTTAGCAAAATAAAATCTAAGCCTATTTTTAGGGACCCCAACTGTTGTTGTTGATTCCAACTTAGGCACTTCACATCAGGACTAGCAAGTTTCAAAAGGTACTATTCCTTTGGACTAGTAGCACAATATTGTTAGTTTCTAACCCCGGCCCATCATACAACACACTACAGGTCTGGTTCCTTACTTCAGCCAAGTAAGATACAATTGGTGGTTAGTGCCCAAAATATGGCTGACAAGTGCCGCTAATTAAGTTTGATCAACTACTCTTTTTGTAACAGCATGACATCTGCACTTCTTTTAACCCTTCATTTTACTATGATATATCCTAGTCATAAGGAGAAATGGAAAATGCAGGCCACTGCCTCCTCCTTTGTTTTGGTCAAGTCCTCTGCAAATGGCACACATGAATCTAAAACGTTCAAAGTGTGATACAACAGTAAAAGATACCTTTCAAATGATACTGTCCAAACGACACAGGGAAGAGGTCATTATTAGAAAGTATTTTTATATTTATCTTTTTTTTTTTCTTGATACAACAGAAGTAACTCAAAAGTATGCCAGCCAGCAGTACATTTTCTTAACCCTTTCGCTGCTAGGGCTATTGCTACAGTTTTATCCTGAATTTGGGACTGAATCATTTCAAAGTCAAGTTTCTCACATGTCTTTAGGAAACATAGGAAAACTATATATTGTTTTTTTTTTGCGCACACCCTGCATCTTTTTGGGGCCCGTTCTTTTCTCACTTTTTCAGTTCTGGGACAATTGTTTCTTTCCATTTGTGGGCACGGGCATGTGGCTGCAGACTCTCTTTGTTGCTGTAGGAATTGGGCAGCATACCTTTTGGTCATGATGACCATATGCTCCAACAGGTAATCTGTGAGAAAAAGCTGGAAATACTGCAGAGGGGTGAAGCTAGCAGTATCCACTTTTGGACCTGGAGTACCAATAAAGTCTGGTATGTCCGGCTATACCTGCCTCCTGGGAAGTGCAGGTTGTTCCTCAGACTCATTTTCTGGAGTTCTAACTGGAGTTCCGTGGAAGAGGGGGAATCCTCTTCCTCAGTAACATCACTGGGGGTGTCACTGGAGTCAAAGTCACTGCCAGACTCAGATGGAATCAGACCAGGGTCATACTCTGGAGTCACTGTCAGTTTCCATCATCATCCTTGCCACCTCCTCTGTCGCAACCATTTTGCGTGAAATTTAATTTACAGTAGTTACTGCAATATATAGCAATGAATAAAATAAACTTCACACAATAAGAAAAAAAAATATATAATAAAAATGAACTGTGACGGTGTTGGCACATATATAAGAAATAATACTATGGCACAAGCATTTCACACCAAAAAAAAAAAAAAAAAAAAAGTATTAGAATTGTGAAAAGAACTCTGACCTCTGAACACTCAAACAGAGCTGTACAAAATACAGAAATGTATTCAGGTCTATTTATTGAATAAGCAATTATTTTTAAGTAATTTGATTCCTTCAGTGTTATAGCAATCTCAATCGCTCAACTCACACCGCGGCACAGTGATGAAAGATTAGCTAGTTTCCAGACAATAATTGAATTCTAGAAAAAAAACAAAAAGGAGAATTCTTATAGCCAGTTTTTATTGATATTATGTTTGGTACACCATTCACATACTGTAGAGCCATAAATATTTGCAAACGTTTTTTTTTTTCGCGTATGAAAAAAAACTGCAAACATTTTTTGCATGAATATCAAATTCCACTAACAATACATGCTTTGTATATTGCAACAGGTCGCAAACATTTCTGGACCAAAACAGGTTTTATAAGTGTAATTCACCAAATATTTATGGATTTACAGTATTTCGAAAGACACTAAACTCTCCCACACATGTCCTAGAATTTTCAAAGCAATTGATCATTCACAGCTTGCAGGGCAATGCCTTTGATATACATCACATTTGGTACAATATAGGGCACACTGCAGCAATCACTAGCGATCGATTAGTTCTGAAAATAACGTTGAAAATAACATCAAAATAACATGCCAAAAATAGCCATCACGATTTGCTCAGATCAAAGCACGATCCTATATAAATACAGACTTTGGTTGCTGACTTGACTTCCTGGATTCCAGACTGAACAACAAGGATAAATCCTATAGGCTAGTTAAGGCATCAATCATGATGCATGTTTGATAGATGTGACCGGTGCACCATTCACAAAGTTTGAGAGACTAAACCCTTCCACACATGTCCTAAAATTGTGGAAGCGTTTGGTTACTCACAGCCTGCAGGGCACTGTGCCACTGACATATACTAGATTGCGTGCGGTACAAAATAAGGCAGCCTGCAGCAAACAATAGTGATTGTTTAGTTCTGAAAATAATTGTTAAAAATATGATCGAGTTTGCCTAAATAGCTCTTTCGATCCCCTAAATGTTGTAGCCATTGCGAGCTGATCAGATTAAAGCACGATCCGCAATATAATAGGAGGCTGTGTGGTCCAGTGGTTAAAGAAAAGGGCTTGTAACCAGGAGGTCCCCGGTTCAAATCCCACCTCAGCCACTGACTCATTGTGTGACCCTGAGCAAGTCACTTAACCTCCTTGTGCTCCGTCTTTCAGGTGAGACGTAATTGTATGTGACTCTGCAGCTGATGCATAGTTCACACACCCTAGTCTCTGTAAGTCGCCTTGGATAAAGGCGTCTGCTAAATAAATAAATAAATAATAATACAGACTTTAGTATGCTGACTCGACTTCCTGGATTCCAGACTGAATAACACAGATAACTCCTATAGGCTAATTTAGACATGAATCACCCACTGTTTAAATGACGTAACTGATCAACCATTCACATATTTCTAGAGATTAAACCCTCCCACACACTCCGTGAAATTTTTTAAACGATCGGCTACTCACAGCCTGTGGGACAGTGCGATAAATGGGAGGACGTACAGCATATGTCCCCTAGCACTTTAGGAGTATATTTTTAGGACGTACGCTGTACGTCCCCTAGCACTGAAGGGGTTAAAGTCTGAAGGATAATTTTTCTCCCATCTATATTCCATACACAGTCTGTTTAGAATTTTAAAATCAGTAAGCCTCAGAACTGTTTGTCAGCTGTCAAAGTGGCTGTGATGTGAATGTAAAATTAAACAAGTTTTTTCTTCAGTCCTCCACTTGTCAGTTTGGTGGACTTGTTTTAAAACAAAAAATAAAATCCATCTCGGTCTGTCTCTTCATTCCACAGCAACAGACACTTTACTTAAATAATGATCTAAATAAAAAATACAAAATTGTTTTTTATTTAAATCCCAAGGCATAATGTAAGTAAAATGAATATGTTAAAAAGTATGTGATCTGTAAAGTTGATATGTCAAGAGATTTACCCAATTTTGCAGTGAATGCACAAGTAACTAAACTCAGTATACTGTGGTATACCAAATATGAAGACAATAACCCCATGTGGACTGTCTCTATACAGCAGAAACACATTGACGACCGGATGGATGTAGTCACTGTTTTATAGTAATCAAGCACTCTGGAACAGGAAACATTTGAATATGTTCTCAACACATCACTACTAGACCAAAAAACTACTATTCTGTTATTTTTAAACAGGACTTTTCAGAACAGTCAGTTTAAACGGGGACCTTTATTTTCTATCCCTAACTTCCCCGAATTAGATGCAATCGATTTTAAGTAAACGGTACAAATATGTGACTTCATGTGTGTTTGTGTAAACATAACCTAGGAAAATGAAAACAGGCAGTCTTAAAATGTGATAAAATCCTTGTATAATAAATCTTTAAGAAAAAAGCCAATCAGTCGAATCCACAGATGCACATCATGTAAGTTAATAAAAAAAGAGTACAACAATTACACACAGCAGAATGAACACAATACATTTCTTTTAGCACAATGGGATTAAACTGCAATCATCACGCATATTGCTTCCTTCTAAAGCTGCAGATACGAATGCTCCCAATAGAAATAAACAATCCTCGAGGCTCTCCTTTTTTATTGCATGTAAATTACAGTTAAGTTGGCTTTTTTCACTATAGAAAAATAGAAAATAAATGTGGAGCTCTGTTAATTATACAGCTTCGCACATTATAAATATGTGTATTTCTTAAAATGCAATTTTATTTTTCCCAGTGCAGAAATATAGCAGTTTAACACTAGCACGTATTGATTTTAGTTTAAGTATATCCTTACTGTAGTACTATTTCTCACTGGGTTAATTCAAGATTTTGAAAGCACATCTCTGCATCAGTTGGGAAATCAGGGTTTTTTTACCTTGTAGATCCCAGCACTCCAGTGGGTTAAAGGGGATAGGAAACATTTTTCGGTTTGTTTGTAAATGATAAAATAGATGAGAAAGCAATGTAATCTCGGGTTTGCTTTGATCAGTATATGTCAAACGAGCTGTTTAAATTCCGAGGTCTATCAAACTGTAATCCGCCATTGCTGGAAATCCCTCCTGTCACGTCACTGGTTGGAGAAGGCAGCGGGAGAAGTATGTGAAGTGTATGCAGTCAGTGATTTCTCTCATGCAAATTGTTTGGAAAATGTCACATTTTAACATGAGATTCAGAGCTTTGTAATTGTGACTTAATGATGATGATTTTGAACAATATCATTATAACAAAGTCATTTATATACGATTTACATGTAGCTTTTACGTGAGTTGTCCAGTTTCCAAATGTCCATAGTACTTAGTAATAAAGTAAATGCACTTGGAATCAGTGCTGAGGATGGTTGTACTATGGGATAAAAAAAAAAAAAACAGGATTGGATCCCGGCTCATTTTTAGCCGGATCATGAAAAGCGGATTTTTTGACCAGATCACGCATGTTTAGGCTTCTGCAAACAGAGTAGCAATAGAGATTCAAAGGTGGAGAAGATGTGGCTTTAGCTGTGTTGTTTCATGAGAAAGAAACTATACCCACGGGGAAAATATAAAACTTTAAAAATAATAAATTATTATTATAATAATAATAAAAATAATATTAATAATATGTTAACAACTTACCATTTAATTTATAACATTAAAGCTGTTATATGTATTTTTAACACCTATGAAGGGCGGTTATTATTATTATAATAGTAATAATGTAATGCCTACGAGAATTATGAAACACATAAATACAAATACAGGCTACGCTGGCGATAAGTCGTACATAGTCAGCTCGGGTGTCTGTAAAAACCAGCAGTGCAGTATCCAGGACCTCTCTATCCAGGCACACAATTTTTAAACTGGCATTCTGCGTGATGGAGTAACGATCAGCTTGACCTACAGCCTGACAGTGCTATTGTTAATCATACTGTGAACATTTATTAAAATAATATAGGCATACAAGAATTCTGTAAGTATATCTTTGAAACTGAAAGCAATGGTTGCATTATTTTCTAGTTAATACTTTTCAATTGAGTTTTTAATGTACTAAAATTTGAGGTATACAGGAGTCTAAAAGAGAAACACACAGCATTTTAAACAGGGCCAAAACAAATGTCAAAGACTGATCAAGATTGAAAACAATCAATGCACAACCAGTATTTATACAGTATGACAGACACAATTACCTATAACAGGCCTTGGACAGATCAATAAAAAAACACTTACATCAAGAGGCTTCTTTCATGATAGAATAGGTCTTACCTGTGAATTTTCACAAATTTGAGGAAAAAAATGTGCACACAATTGCACACTCCAATGAAGTAAAAATCACCTTAAAATCCTCCAATGGTTTCTGTCAATTTCACTTTTCAGTTACAAGCAGCTGTTTGGATGTATCTTGGCCACTCAAGTAAGCAGCTCAAGTGTGATATGGATCAAGGATATCAGGGCTTATGGAAGCATTCCACTTTGTAAGCAGTAGAGCTATACAGAACTAATAGTGACAGAAGAATGACATTTTATAATGCCTTGGACATATGAGCATTGCAAAGATGTGGCTTCGGCTCAAAGTTCAGCTTCTGAATGGGATTTGGAAGTCTGGAGAAACCAATAATGTGGGGCAATTGCATGAAAAACTAGGAACTGATAGATGTTTAGAAACACTTCTAATTGTGACCCATCTGGAAAGATGAAGTAGTAGACGTGTCATCTGACCCTCTTGAGGACTGTCATCCTCAGTTTCCAACAGTTAACTGATTTATGTTATTGTACTTTGTTTTTGCCTTCCCAGGGGTCTATACTTGATTAGACTTTGTAGTTTGAACAGGTTATCCAGGTTACACTTCTAGAATAATATAGAAATAGAATGTTCCAAACCAGTATTCCACTCGTGTCCTTGGAAATAATGTACAGAATGTATAATTCACACGGTCATATTTTATTGGATTCTGTATTATATTTAATAAAATGAGTAATGCACTCCACATGACAGTACATTTAAATCTATGTGTCTGTGCTTCCATTCTCAGTCCCCTAAAGGAAAGGATGATTTCATTAACGCTGCACAAGTGGTTACTTTCATTGTTTTTATCTTTGTACAGTACATCCAATTTACAAATTCAATTAGGTCTATGGTAGCACAATGTTTACTGAATATGACCCTGGACTCTATTCTGAGTCAACAACACATTTTAAATCTTGGGTCAAAATTTTTTTGGCCTACTATTTCTTTAATGATCCTTTTGGCCTGATATGTCTAACTAAATGTAGCATTTTTATGTTGGTAAGAAAATATCTGATGGCAAGTCCATAATCCTGTTATTTCCATTATAGAAGATATGTATATGAAAACATTCATGAATACATGTTTATGAGTTTGATACTTAGCGATTTGAGGACTAATTATATTAAGTTTCTTGTTACAAAGCCCTTGAGTTAGAAATTGCATGATCAAAGCTTTGTGTGTGCCCTAATCAAGGTGCACAACGATCAAATATTGCTGTCAATTTCAAATTCTATACCCTGGCTTATAGTATGTTAAATGTGATTATAAAAAGACATGAACAATCCATTTTAATTATGCTAGGTGGTTACATTTGTTCTGCTTTCTAAATGTGTCACATTCTGCAGCAGGAACTGCTATGTTGGTGGGTGCGATACCCCATTTGTTTAAGCAGCCATTATGTGTTTTGCACGCTAGAGTGTGTTAAGTGGCTAGAAACTCGAATTTCAAGTATTTCAATTCACTAGCTGTGCTAGAATTTCTCAGTTCAACATTAAACTTACCAAAACTCAATATTAATCAAAAACAAACAAACAGCCTGTTTCAAACTGTTCATGGCGAACAAGATATGTTTGATCGAAATTTGTTTTAGGGATTCACTCTGAAAATGAAATTTAGACGATCTTATCCTACATTTATTATTAATAATAATAATAATAATAATAATAATAATAATAATAATAATAATAATAATAACATGGTATGCAGTACTTACAATAACAGTAATGTATCAATTTAATATTTAGGTGACAGTTTTGATAGCATTTCAGTCAAAAATATCTAGTTTGTCATAAAACAAATAAAATTAGGCTATTTGAAATTGTCTTCCAATTAAAATGAGGTTTTAGAAGTTGAACTATAGCTATAGCACAACACTCGTGCATTGTCCACATCTTTCACAGGGTTTACATGGCAGTGAAACCCTGCCAAAGGATTAACGGCAGTGTTCCAGTTTACCCGCACGATACATTTGTGTATTATGTTGCAATCGCATCCTGACTGAATGGCATTCTGGTTCATAATTAAATAACCTTGTTTTTTTCGCATTTTTTCTTTTTACATATTTGTATGCCAACACTGGTACAAGCGCTTGCTAAGACTCACAAGCACCTGACCAGACTCAAATTCCTGCCAAATGAATACTCAGGTTGGCATGTGGAGTGTAAAATGCCTTGCTTGTTTATCATGAAGCAGTATTCAACATTTTTTTACAGTATGTGGAAGAAGAGACACTATAGGAAAAATATAGATGAATTTCAATTAAGAGTTGTTGTTTCAAATGACGATATATAACTTCTGATTCTAGAGGTTTTTTTTTTTTTAAGGTACACCAGCTTTTTGCAAATCAAAAGCAGTTTTATTGCCAAAATAATATTTTAGTTTATTTTTATTCTTAGTTTACTTGTGTAAGTTACCTCTACATTTTCAGAATGATTGATAAAGGTGAAATTAATTATATGAGATGGGGGGGCCAGACTTGATGGACAGGGGCCAATTGTCCCTTGTTTGTCCTTAAAAGTCCATACAGCAGTTCTTCAATTGGCGGCCCGCGGGAGCCTTCCTTTCGTCTTGTCGAATGCAAGATTGAAAGGTTGCCATTTTTTTTTGGCAACACACCATAATACAGGAACAAGTGATCACTGCACTTTATCTATTAATCCTTCTTTGTTTACAACTCACTCTGTATTTAAGCGACCATCAATCAATAAACTTTAGTTTAATCACACATTCAGTATGCACATTCATTCCCAATCGCATCAGTACATTCCATAACCTAACGGCAAATACTATTTTACAGTTTACTTCTATTATTTAACGTCTCCAAATAAATACCCCTCTCCTGTAACTATCTATCCTTAAGGTCCCTGCCTCCGCTGACTTACTGGGCTAAGCATGGTTAGTATGGTTACCTAGAGAACTGCATGTGACAGGGTAGCACCACGGGCCAAGCTGTTACCGGCAGGAAAGAGACCCAGAGACATTACACTACAGTTTAAGTGCTAGTGAGCACGTTTATTTAACAAAACCAAACACAAAAACAGGAACAAAAAAATAACTGTGTAGGCTGGTCATTGCCTTCACTACCACATTGAACACCAATACAAAAATCAGAGCACAAACACTCACTCACTCACTCTCTCCTCCCACTTTTATACATATGGCCACACCCCAATAAGCATTAATTACCTAATTTGGTAATGGCCACACCTGTGATTACTGGCAGATTTAACCCCATTCCGTAAATTAGCAGAAGAAACCGAGCCTGTCAAAGGTCTTTTGGGCTCAAAAAAATCCTGTTTGGTAACAGTAAGAACTGCACATTTTAATCAAAACTGAAAAGATGTTGTAAAACTAACTGATTATATCTACAGCACATGTGTTTACTGTCATGCCATGTATTTAATTTAGAAACTTTTCATTTACATTTAAACACACTGGAGTTAGAACATGCTGATACATATTTAGACTTGCTACACTTTTAATCAGGTGCTTAAAAAGCATTATTTAAAAGTATATCTGTTAAAACACACACACAGCCACAAAAAACAAACATTTAAACCATCATATACTGTATATAAAGCATCCATGCACATTTGTAAAACAAAATATAGAGATATACATTGTTTCCTTTAACATTAATCTAATTATAAAGAAAATTCATTAGGCATTCCACCATGGTAAACTATTTCTGAAGCTGAATATAATTACAACATGATTACAGTTGGCTACAATTAAAATGCTACTGCTTACTTTTAATATTGATAATGTAAAAAGGATTAATTTGCATGACCCCAAACTACAACAATGTATTCAGGTCGCACATGGGGTTGTCAGGAGTCAATAAGAGACCGAAGCTAAAAAACAGCTCTAGACCTGGTCTGTTAGATTGGATGTTGTTAAACTATACCTTTTATGTAAATGTACAGAATTTGATGATCGTTTTTACTGCTGTACACCTATCTGGCCATAAACTGTATTGAATTATGCACTGAACAGGTGCTGTAATCGAGAGATTCAATTTAATACATTTACATATAATATAGTATGTTGGATGTCCACCTTTTTATAGGGTTTCCTTTTAAAACTGAATGATAACAGTTAGAGGCAGGGGTTGTAGCCTTAAAATAAATAGATTTTCATTAAGGATGAATGGGGCCCTCAGATATAAAGTAAATATATAATGAGATTGATGCAGTAATTGTGAACAAAAAGACTATGATGGACTTTGTCAAGGTTCAAAAGAACGACTTGCAGCAGTGAATTGTTTAAAAAAGTTGTTATGAAGAAAAAAAAATCACCTCTGTTGGTATGTATTTTGTTAAATTATAAGATACATTTAAATTACACAGCAGGCTTGTTTATTTAGTTTTAAAGTAAGATTTTTTTTTAATAGAATTGTATTTTTTGTTTGCAATACCAGAAAACTAGCAACACTTTTCTACCATTATTTAATATGAATGTGTAGAATAAATTAGCGATAATACCTTGTTATATTTCAAGCTGCTAGCCACATGGCTTTCAGGAAAATTGTGAGCTTTGTTGGGCTGAATAGCTCATTCCCGTCATAAAATGTCTTATGATCTTGTATCTTTGTAGTATTTTTTTTTTATAGTATATAATATTTTTTATTAGTATCTTTTTTTTCTGGTATAACAGAAAAAGCTAGAGAAACGGGGTTGGAGGTGTATCACATTTTGAAAACATTTTGCTAGAAGTATCACTGTCAGAGTAAACTAATTTTAAAACACTCTTCTGTCTTCGTAATATATTGTATTGCACACATCTCCAGTAAACTCTAATTTGGTTTACATTATTAGTTTTTATATTTTTGTTCATGCATTCTAGTCACACTTGTACAAAATGCTGCTGCAAGAGTTTTAACTGGGACTAAGAGACAAGATCATATCACTCCTGTGCTGGCATCTCTACACTGGCTTCCTGTCTTAGGATAGGATCTAGGATAGATTTGACAGCAGTGTGGAGTAGTGGTTAGGGCTCTGGACTCTTGACCGGAGGGTTGTGGGTTCAATCCCCAGTGGGGGACACTGCTGCTGTACCCTTGAGCAAGGTACTTTACCTAGATTGCTCCAGTAAAAACCCAACTGTATAAATGGGTAATTGTATGTAAAAAAAAAAATAATGTAATTGTATGTAAAAATAATGTGGATAAGGGCGTCTGCTAAGAAATAAATAATAATAATAATAATAATTTGAAGGTGTTATTAACCTGTAAGGCTCTAAATGGCCTTGCTCCACCTTACTTTAAATATCTTTTAACACCATACGTCCCCAATCAGACACTCCGATCTGAAGATGCCAGGTTCCTTTCTATACCCATTATTCAGAAAAAAAAAAAGTTTCTGCTATATTGCACCGAAATTATGGACCTGCCCAGTACTGTGAGGGACGCTCCCTTGGTTGATGTTTGTAAATCTCGATTTACTTTTTAGCATTATTTGACTGTTTTACAGAATTGGGGTCAATTCCAAATTGAATTGAAATTCAGAGGTCAATTCGAATTCAATTGTGATCCAGTGTGGAATTGGTAATAAACTGGAATTGAGAAAAATCTCAAAGCTTTGGAATTGGAATTGAATTGAATTTAGTGAATGGAATTATCAATTCCATTTCAATTGCACTGAACAACACCCAATTTTGCAAAAAACTATTGCACTGAATTGCTTTAAAAAAAACCCAAGGAATAGTATTCCCAGTGTAGCCTGGCTCAATAGTCAACACACCTGTATGTAATTTACACAATCACAACAACAGGTGTCAGGACTGATGAGCTGATTACAGCTTAAGTTTCCACAAGGAAGAGGAGCCCGAGCTAGGCAGATCACTAGTTGCCACTTCTATTGATAAATTGCTTGTTGACATCTTTACAAGTGAGTCATTTTTGGAATGACAAGGAGGGCGACTGGGAGTGTTAGGATTTGGAGAGTAGTTGAAGGATTGCTTGGATTTTGGACCTGGACTGGAACGAGAACCCTGGTCATGTGATTGACCCTGGACTGGACACGGAACTGAGGAACGGAATAAAGACCATTTTGCTTGCTTTTTGACCATGAACTTTACCTGATGATTTAAACATTGTTCTCTTTACTTTAAGTGCCACAATGTCAAGAAAGACCTCAATCACTTTCATGAGCCAAGTGAAGGTAGCAAAGAGGGAAACCATTGTGCTACATGTAAACATTGCAGAACACCTGTCTCTACTTCCAACTTCATAAGGCACCTAAAAGTAAGTATATTATGTGACAATCCATATCTTGAATGTCTGCATTTCTTAGATAAATTTATACTTTTAATGTTTGGTGTGTTTATGCTTAATTAGTGAATTTCATGATGCAGGTAGAAAATATTTAGAGCAAATTTGTGTAAAGTGTGGAGTAGTGGTTAGGGCTCTGGACTCTTGACTGGAGGGTTGTGGGTTCAATCACTGGTAGGGGACACTGCTGCTGTACCCTTGAGCAAGGTACTTTACCTAGATTGCTCCAGTAAAAACCCAACTGTATAAATGGGTAATTGTATGTAAAAAATAATGTGATATCTTGTAACAATTGTAAGTCACCCTGGATAAGGGCATCTGCTAAGAAATAAATAATAATAACTAATACAGGTTCACTACCTGGGACATCTACCTGGGTAGGGACATCTACCTCACCATAGATCTGTGGTCAAGTAGCGATATGAGGTCCTTTATTGGCATCACAGGCCACTTCATCGTGGACAACACACTAAAAACTGTCATGTTGGCTTGTCTGTGTATTAGGGGCCCGCATACTGCAGAGAACATCTGCAGAACGTGTGAGGTTGGGCTGCTACGATTAAATCGAAAATGGATTTTTCAATGGATTCCATTCCTCATCATATACATCGATTTTATAAATACTGGATAATCGATTCAATAATTTAATTTTTGTAACGTGCATAGTTAATAACATTAGTTAAGTTTATCAATGAAACTGCACCGAACGCCCTACCTTGCTATTTACAGTATTTCTGCCAGTATAAATTCACTCTATAAACAAACAAAACAAAAAAGCTTACCACCTTGTATCCAAAGCAGGACGACAGGCTTGTATTCCTGGCAAACAGCCTGTAAATAAATTGTGCACATTGAAGAAAACTGGCTGTATATAGTTTGTGCTGCTTTTAGAGTTTCAAAATGAACTGTTATAATGAATATTTAACAATATTCAATAACGTTAAATAAACAATCAGTGATGTTAAACGTAATTTTGGAGTAAGGATTAGCTAGCGGGTATGCAATTTGTGGTAAGTAAATTAATTTATTATTATGTTCTAGGCTGGGATTTCTGCATTGTATTTCACACATAGTGAAGGTTAGGTGGTACAGTATTAACAAGATGCAATGCATGATGCTGCAGCTGCCACTGAATAAACAAAAAAAAAGACGTTTTTCATAAACTCGTATCTAGTTTATATAGATTACATTCCAAAGTACTGTAATCTTCTTGGAATAAATATTTTAGTAACACTCCTGTAGTATGTTAATCTTGCTTTATGCTTGTTGCGAATGTTGTTTGGTTTGTTTTTTGTTTGTTTTCTCGTCCTGACGCTACCAAGGCGTAATTACCCCTCGCATTCAATTGTTGTGCTCAAGCTTTCACTTAACTGCAATGAATTAAAATAATAGTCACAGGAAGAGGAATGCACCGAAAATGGTACAATCATTGATATTTATTCAAATGATAATATTTTGTGTGCCCAATTAATCAATTGTTATTTTGAGGCTTAACTGACAGCCCTAGTATGAGGAGACTACTGAAGTCTACAACATGGCTGACAAAGTTTCAGGCATAGTGACTGACAACGCTGCCAACATGGTGAAGGCATTCACCATCTTCCCACCACAAACATAAACATAACACACTGCAGAACAAGATATAACATTTCTAGTTGCTAGGAAACAGATTGCACTTAAAACAGTAGGCCTATCTTCCAAAAAACAGCAAGGAAGACATCATTGCGTTTTGCTTAGATAACCGATGGCCCCAGAAAGGCGATCAGTACACCAAGCTTGTCCACAGATGATCTTGCTTACGACAGTCATTTGAACAGCAAGAGATAAACATGATTTGCATTCATCTTGTTTCCCTTAAATATATTCATATAAGCATAATTGCATTACAGTTCCTTGTGACAGACTCAGATGCTGTATTTATACAAAAATAACTGTGATCACTGTACATATCATTGAAGCTTATATAAAATAATGTGCATGCTTATTAATTTGTTGCTTACAGAATCATTATTGTAGCACCTCTGATAACGGCATTCATACTTTTACTGTAAAACTAAACATAAAATGTTCTCAGTGAGCAACATCTTGAAGGTGAAGCTTTTTTATAATTTACCACACAAAACCTGTGTCATGTTTTTAGGTGCTGAGCACCAAATTAGAGAGAGCTTTTTGCAGATTTAGTACACCTTGCACAGGTATGAGGGAAGGACCTTGATTGAGTGCATAATAATCTACATGACAATAGGAATTTCCACATGCCACGAGTGTGGCTCTATTCTGTCAATATTCTACATATTGCACCATGCAATGCAACAACTTTCCAAAGATGGTCCAGACTCCCATAGCATAGCAGTCTTAAGCAATTCCTGGTTTTCAGCACCTGTTCTTGTGATCTCTACTGTTCACGTGATTAGGCTTATAGTAAAACTTGAGTGGCGATGCAATGGGAGCTTTACTTCTATCAGCATGCTAGCAGATGTAAGCCTAAAGACATGTTTAAAACAATTGTCAGCTGTTAACACTTCCTGACAGCAGGGCCAAAAAAAGATTTCTGATCTGATAACCTGGTCTGAAGGCTGTGACAATGCTTTAGGGAACTCTTCTCACCCTGATCTCCAGTAATATGTCTGAAACACTAGTTAACCAACACTTTACACAGAAAGAAGTGATATACTGCAGGCAGAGCATTGGTTCTTGGTGGTACAGTATTTATTATGGCTTGTACTGTATCTTCTATGCCTCAGTCTAGCTCCTTACTTGTTCTTTACTGAAAGCCAAGACAAGTATCCACAGAAGGGAATCAACACTATTTCAAATCACAAATCATGCAAAACCCACATGTATTGATTTACGTTTACCAAAGAATGCCCCGAAAAGTTTCATTACAAATGAAAGGGCTTGATACAGTAGGCCTATATGTAAAAGTCTGAATTGTGACATACACATTGTGACATCAATATGCATCCCTAGCATGGGATAATACAGTACATATTTCTGTATACTGCATGCATTCATAATGTAAACACCCAATGCAAAATGAAACAGATCAGTGAATGGTAAATGGAAGCTCCATAAAAGTGCAGTAAAAAACAAGGATCTATTTAAACAGCTGAGGTCTGTGTTAATTGGCTTTTAAAAAATGGATTTCTTAATGATTGATGAGAGATTATTGGCGAATTTAGATCCAGAGTACTGTGTTTTGTTTTTTAAGACAAAAAACAAACAAACTATTAATCAAAGCAAACCGTTAAAAAAAAACATCTAATGTTGAAATCACTAACGTGAATTTAATGTCTTTTTTGGAACAAATATGGCAACGTTGTTTAAATATGTCGTTTTACTTTTACTAAATGATGGTCTATTTGAAGTTGAATATGTCTCTTTGAAGTTGAATACTGCCCAGGTCTGTTTCTGTCCCTGTTCTTTTGGCGTACTAACGCAGCCCTTATGGAAATTCGCTCCCTGGTGCTGAAATTGCTTTCCATACTGCACAGAGCTCCAAAAAAGTATACAGCAGTGTGATGACGGTAATAGTTTCAACCAAATACCTTATCCTACTTGGTTCTTATATAAAATGATTCATTCAAACATGTCAAAACTGAGAAGCCTCTCGCGACAACATAAACAGAAACTGTCCATGCTGTTAAATGTATAAGCCAGGATACTGTACAAAAATGTACAACAAAACAGCCCCCTTTTGTTTTCAAATAAACATGGCTCGAAATTTAAACAAAACAATGTATTTTGCTTTCTAAATTCAGAAAGAAAAGAAAAAGGTGTTTGATCAGCACTGTGTTCTGGAGGCTTTTCTGTTTTAGGTTGGAGCGAAGGCATCCCAGTCAAATTCCTTAGAATACCTTAAATTTAAACCATTTGTAATTACAAATGCATAGGGCAACCATTTCAGGGTAAAAAAAATCATTTTACAAGGGCTCATTTCACTCATGGGGTTCCATCCATCTTCATTTAAAGCTACAAATCAATGCAACGGTACATATACCTCCCCCTCAAGTTATTTAAAATATAGCCTCTGGTGACCAAGGCACCTTTTGTAAGAGTATAGGCTAAAATTTAAGACATAGCATACTTAATGAAGTCAAACACACACAGACATACCTATCACATTTCCTCGAATTTCCATGCTACCTATACCGTAGAATTCACCGTTCATCCAAACCAAACGGGATGAGAAATCCCAAATGTATTTTGAAAGCGACTGTGCTCCCTATAGCTACACTACAGCTATGCTATGCGTCTCAATATTAAATATACAGAACAAGAAATAGTTAGGCTAAAAAAAATGTAAATGTGTTTGCACGATATTTTAAAGATTCGGTTCTTTCTTTCAGTGATAAATATATACAGCACCGAAAGAAAGCAATCGAATGTTCAACAGCTTTCTGTATAGTCAATAAATTATACAAAGTGATGCTACTTCACGCACACAATACACTTTTGCAGATTCTTTGTCGCAAAAAAAGAAAACTAATTATATGACTCCTTATAATTAAAAAAAAAAAAAAACTTCTGAGACAAAAACACAGACAACAATATTGAAATCACAGAATGCAACTGAAGACAATAGCAAAGCGATGTCAATGTTCCGCACATGATTGCATTTGTACCCACCGCCCCCTTCCATCACTTACCTTGCTATTTTTTTTTTTTTTTTTTCTTATAGTGATGAAACCCCGAAGAAAAATCCAAAATACTTCTTCATCTTCTTTTCCAGGGTTTCTCCAACACGGTATTCACAGTTCGGGTTGTGATTAAAGGATATCGTGTTTGTTTAGGAGGCTGAATAGAGGCTGTGAGTAGGGGGCGGAGCGTGCGCGCGCAGGCACACAGCAGTCAGTCAGGCATGAAGAGTAAGAGACAAATAGCCAAGCTTCTGTGCAATGGGTTAGCACCGATGTTAATCAAGGTTCTTATTGTGAAAAGGGAACATTCAGGGCTGGCACGCAGAGACTGACACTACTCTAGTGACCTGTTCTTACAACCTCAGCTCCCTCCCAACTTGCCTTTGATTTCACTGAAGCTCACAATAGTACTCTGGAGGTTTGGAGTCCACTACAGTAGGTTCAGAGTTAGGAGTTCAAGAACCATTTTTTGTCAAAGTGAAATGAATAAACAAACGAAAAAAAACCTATGCAAATGTTTAAGTCAATCATAATTCTAAAGCCCTATACCCAATGATGGCAGTCGTGTTATGAATAAGGAAAACATGTAATAACAACAACATGAACACATTTGAAATCTTTTCTGAAGGCTTTCAACCAGTGAACTGTTTTTATCTGTGCTTGAGATGAGACTTGTTCAATGAATCTCATACACAGAATAGGAGTTGTGTGCTGTTCGAATCAATATGTTCCCCATGCTGCACACCCTTTATTTCCTTGTCATTTATTGGTGGAAATTAAATCATGTTCTTTTTTGTCGCTTTTGCTTTTACGACTTGATACATGTTTGTAAGCGTGTTCAGTTGTGCCGCGCACACTTGTCACACATAACTTTTCACATTAAAAACAGAATTTCTATAGAAATGTGTTATTTTTTTCAACTTGGGAGAAGCTACGCTGTAAGTAAATCATATGTCTGTACAAACCACAGACACAAAATCATACACAATATTGGGGATGTGCCCCTTGCACATAACATTCTGCAGGCCAGATGTTCTTCAATGGAGGAAAGAGGCATGTGGAAGACTTTATTTCCATTGGCTTTTCTTTTTTTCTGTTATGTAGAAAAATAAATTGCCCGTTCTGTAATGCCGTAGAACAGCAACAGCTCTGCCAAGTGAGTCATATCATTTAAAAAATATTCATGAACATTACACATTTTGTTACCATGTCATTATTAATGCAAGTAGAGGTGCAACACCATACTAATAGCTTGTAGATCACATTTCCATTCTTTATTATTTATTATATAAAAAGAACAAAGTTAAAAACTGAGCAATGTTTCAGCCAGGTGGCCTTCATCAAGGCCACAGCACTCGCCATTAAAATACATTAGCACAGGACCTCAATGAGTTCATTATTGATTTTAACATTCAAAGTTAACAATTCAAATCATCATAATGATCTTTTCAAACAAAACTATTGTGTTACAATGCAAATATTTAAAAATAGGTATATTTATAATGATACATTTCAGTATTACATTATTCACAACGCAATTTAATTATATTTCCCAAACGTATTAAAAAATCTTCATGGATGCACATACCCAGAAAATGTTTGTGATTAATTAAATCATTGTATTACCAAGCACAAGTATCCAATAATGTATCTATCAGGGAGAAAGCAGCTGAAGTCATATTCTTCATTGAGTCCCATTAGAGCTCAGGTGATCCAATGTACAAGTCCAGAAAGCTTCACCAACCTTGTGCTTGTGAGCTCCTGTAGCTTGGGGTAAGGTATCAAATGAAAACATCAAAGCAGTAGGGAAATATAATATAGTTTAGAAGAGAGTGAAGAGTGAGAAAAAAGTGAAAAATTGGTAAAATAACAAGCTTAAAAGTACTCAATGAAGCTAGACACCCTAAAACTGCATAAATACCTTAATCCCATAGCCACAGGTCTGGTTTTTAAAGCGTGGAACAGCCACATTGTATAGCATTTATATATAAATGCTATACAATTTCTCACCCATAAAGAACAGACCCAGATCCCAATACTAGTTGCATGAAAACTATGATTAAAACTAGCAACTAAATTGATTGGGTTCTGTATCCAAAGCAGAGCAAATATCATCTGAACAGATTAGACTGACTGAGTCCCTGGTCAAAATCTTTATCTGCTTTAGTTTCTCATCGGTCTTACCTTAGAATCTAATATTAAAGAATGTTTTTGTATTTATAGATGGGTTGTGGTGATGGGCAAATGAAGAGGCACTTGAAAGGATAATAATCTGAGTCATTGCAGTTCCATACAGAATAGGAGAAATACTGCAGATGCCAAGAGCACAACTAATTGATTGACAGCCTTGTTTCAACCTCCTTTATCCATTTGTGCAAAGATGTAAGGTTCAGTAAAACTCTCTACTAAACACATGTTCAAAATAAACACAGTATGCATGTTTCTTATCTGAATTGGAGGGTATTGATAGTACCTGTCTCACGCATGCCTGATTCATCTGTAATGCAAATGACCTCCCTGAAATGTATTGTATAAAAATGTGCGTATCCCTGTTGCAAGTCAGTTTTATTTATGGTGGGCAAGACATGAGACCTGGCAGACTTTGGTAGAGGTCCAATGGACAGTGTTTGCTACATTTGTATAGAAGACTGTAAAGGATAGAGAGTGCTGTTTCACAAGGAACAGTCTCAAAAGTGAACCAGGAACTCTTTCCAAAACTCTTCTGCAAGATTAGTGAACTGGCCACATATTCACTATTTACAGTATTTATTTTATTTATTTATTTATTTTCGTGAAACTTACTGTAGATTTGATTCAGAGAAACTTGTGCGATGAAACTTGTGTTGAATGTTCTTAGTATAACATAGAAAATCAAAGGTCTTGTACTATAACCACCAGCTATATAATTGTAGGATATTTAGAATTTGATTTCTTGACACATTACTGGTAATAATTTGACAGTAGATGTAAGCTTGTATTTCAAATGCAATGGAGTATTACTTTTTGGCCTTTTAGAAATACATGCAGTTACACTGGTTTCTTTAAATTGGAATCTCTCAAGAAGCCCCTCCCCCAATCATCATTTGTCATACAGTTTCTATTTATTGTTGTCAAAAGCTTACAGCATCTTCTGTGTAGAAGCAGTAAACAATGCCCTATTGATTTATCTTCACAGACCAATTTACTCTTTTGTATTGATTTCTTAAGTAGGAATATATAGTAAAATGAGAAAACCTAAATTATGTCCCTACGTGAAATGGTTTTATAGACCCTGATTAGCAATAATCTTGGACTAAGTTTATTGTTTTACCTTTTGCTTTAACAGACAATTACACAAAATGACAGTGAAACAATGGGGGGGGGGGGTCTCACATTACAAGGTATTTGAACCTGTGCACTTATAATAATAATAATAATAATAATAATAATAATAATAATAATAATAATAATATATCTTTATATAGCGCCTTTCATAGTGGACCACCATCACAAAGTGCTTTTCAGAGGTAGGCTGTGAACTGTGCTTTATATGCAGAGTCACATACAATAAGACATTGATTTAACATCTCATCCTCAGGTTGGAGCACAATGAGGTTAAATGCCTTGCTCAGGGTCACACAGTGAGTCAGTCAGTGGCAGAGATGGGGTTTGAACGGGTGACCTTCTGGGTACACGCCCTGGACTTTAACCACTGGACCACACTGCCACACTGCAAAACCATTACATACCATAGGAACTGTTGTACAATAACTTGTTATTCTACATTTCCAAAATGAGGAACACAGCGAACAAACAATTAAAGAAAAGATAAAACATGTATTTGTCCACTTTTTTTTTTTTTCAACTAAGAATCGGAGAGCCGGAGATCCTCCAACATCTTGCCCCAGATATTTTCAAATTGAGCTATTTTGTTTTTATCTTGTGCCAAGCTTTTCAGTGTTTAAATAGTAAAGCATTAACTTTTTCCATTGCTGGATTTTAGAAGGTTAGAATCATGAATTGAATTATGGAGCAGGCAAACTCACTGAAACTTTTTTTTTTTTTACTGAAACAATAAATTGTTACATGTACAGTAATATATATATATATATATATATATAGAGAGAGAGAGAGAGAGAGAGAGAGAGAGAGAGAGAGAGAGAGCTGGCTGTGTTGCATGCTCTCCGATCAGGACTCCACTAACACTGAGCATGCGAGTTGCAGTATGCTATTTACCATTACAATTGGACACAGTTCAAGGTACGGTCACCAATTCCCAACACAACACTTGCAAAATATCTCATATATAAAATGTGGAGTTCACTGCAGTCATCAGCTGCACAGATTACCTATTCAACAGAATGAGGCAACAAACATAAGTACTAACATAAGTTGCTGTTTTAGTTATTATTATTATTATTTATTTCTTAGCAGACGCCCTTATCCAGGGCAACTTACAACTTTAACATTATACATTATTTCACATTATACAGATATCACATTATTTTACATACAATTACCAATTTATACATTGGGGTTTTTACTGGAGCAATCTAGGTAAAGTACCTTGCTCAAGGGTACAACAGCAGTGTCCCCCACTGGGGATTGAACCCACAACCCTCCGGTCAAGAGTCCAGAGCCCTAACCACTACACCAGTATTCATAGTGCAGTACTATAGTGTCTTAACAAGTAGTTATATTTTAAGTAGTTGAATATGGTAGCAACCAACTTGCTCTTAAAGTGGCACTCAGCAACTGGATTTGGCAATTTTTTTCTGGCCTAACAGCCATTGGCTACGAAGGCATACATTTAGTCTGGAGCCCTGTCTACGCTGCTGGTTGACAAAAAAATAAATAAATAAATAAATAAATAAATAAATAAATAAATAAAACTGCATTGTCGGACTAAATAAATAGTTACTATTAAGTTAAACTGTGTTGCTTCTTTCTGTAGCCAATAATTAGCTTTATATATGAATTATAAGCAAAATTACACAACATCCTACACTCTGAGTTAAGTTTAGTGGCCTTGGTGCCCTCTACAAATTATTATTTATTTCTTAGCAGACGCCTTTATCCAGGGCGACTTACAATTGTTACAAGATATCACATTATTTTTTACATACAATTACATTATTTTTTTTACACATATTCAATACATTTTTACAAATGTATTGAACTGAAGGTCATTTTGCCCTTGTTGCAAATTTAGAGCCCTGGGCATGAGATGCTATTTTTTTTTGTTATCATTGTGTATGTTGGCTTTTAGGCTACACATATTGCACATTGACACTTTACAAAACCTTTGTTGAATAGAAGCATTACGAGAGCAAAATTGTCACTCCTTACCAGAAATCCAGCCCCCTATAATTATTCTGTTGATAGTAACCAATGGTTGACAAAGGTACTGTGCCACCATAATGTATACACATAAACCCTGCAGATGGATAATAATTGGTTCTGGGTAATTATAATCCATAGTTTCTTATACTTATGCAAATTAGAAATTAGCCCAGACTATTACGCACCTGCATTTCTTACTTCCTGTAAATGCTTGTTAGAATCTAGCACTCGTTTATTTTTTGACAAGAATTTCTTTGGTGAAGCAAGTGCAAAGGCAGTTGATTTGAAAGGAATACATTTTTTTCCAGTATATACAGTAATATAAAACAACATGGTTGTAGGTTGGAGCAGTTAAATTACTGTTCAGAGTATTTTTATACCATTATTTGTATACCATTATTTACAGTATGTGCCTCTGCGTTGCTTCAAAATGTTGCCATAGTGTTTTGGCAAGAACATTGCTTGCTGATAAGTAATTACGCCTTTTAACATTTTTTTTTAAACTGTAATAACCTTTATTCTCTTCACTGCCTTCACCCATCACCCTTCAACTTGAATGATCTTATACTGGGAGTCAAGGTAGGACTTTCATTAAAGCAGAAATTAAATATGTAAAACAAATGATGTACTGATACATACAGTAAGCAGTTCGCTGTCTGTACATTTTAACCGTTTAGGGCATGGCAGATTTAAGTATACAATATCAAATAAGAAATAACCAACTGTTTAGTGCAGAACAGCTTTCTTCATCAAGTTTATCTTTGGTGCAATAATAATCTGTGACAGGACCTGAAACACACCATTAAAGAAGAATAAAGAAAGCAGGTATGTGTTGACATGTTTTATAAACCTATTAAAAATGTACAATGCCAAGTTAAATAAATACTGTATGTCAAATAAAATCAATCCTAATTCCAATAATTTTAGTATGAAGGGAAATGACTTATTGGTGTATTAAGTAATTACGCATTTTAAATATGTGGTATTAATTCTATTGTGAATATCCTGACACATTTTAAACAAAGAGCTCTGGGATATTGTGCATGCCAACATATTGACTTCAAGTAGCCCAAATTATTGTTGAGTATCAAGGGACTTCAATTCTCCAATAGGCACATCCAATTAAAATCACACAAACCTCATCAGGAATATTTGATGAGGAAACTCTAAATGAAGTCAAGAGCTATTAACAAAGATTTTCTAAACCTATTGGAGCAAATCACTGTTTTCAGGACACAGTTAGAGGATGCATTTGGCAGGAGTTCTGTTAACTCTTCTTGTTGCTCACGTCATCTCGCAAGGTCTTCTTCATAAAAAGAACTAAACAAAGGAAATTGCTTTTTGGGTTTTCATTTTGTATTAAAACAAACTAGTACCCTTGCTGAAACATGTGCACGGCATAGTAGAAAAAAAATGTCTTTCATGTCACAAATCCTATTACCAAGAAGAACCCTAGCAGAACCATTACCAGTAATTGTAACATGATGAATTTGGAACAAATACTGCTCAGTGGTCCTGTTGCAGTGGCACAGGTACTTGAGCTAAGATGCAGTCATTAACTGCCAGGAAGGGCCTGTATTTCACTTATAAAAATACACTTATACCAGTACTAGTATGTTAACATTATAATCAGGGGACACACCCCCTACATACAAAATACCCTTTTTGTGGTACCTTCAATTTTTGCTTTAATAACAAGCAACTGATTTCAAGACTGAATCAGCCCCAGTGATAAAACAGTGATGATGTTTTAGCAAAACTGCACACATTGAGGCACACATGTTACAGTACTTGAGAAAATAAGTATTGTTTTTTTAAAATGGTTTTTCTCTCATAACCAGATACTTACTGTAAATAGTTGCTGTATTTGCATGAAACTATAAGAATTTTATTTTCTTGCTTGTCTTTGGGAATGCCTTTGTGATTTACTGTATTGATAGCACGCATGTTAAAGAAGATTATAATGAGTCTACATACAATTTGAATACTTTTTTTGTTATCTTGATAAAAGGTCTTGAAAAGAACAACATTGGGTAAGTCATGTGTATGTTTATATGTGTGTGTATGTGTGTGTATATATATATATATATATATATATATATACACACACAGTATATAAATCTGAACCCCAGTAGTGACATATTAACACACCAATACTATATAAGCATTTTACATTTTTGCTGTGTGATGGATGTTGGAAGCCTTAGACTTGTTAATTCCAAGCCAATGGCATCTATGAGCATATAACAAATGTACTGCCCATCATAAACAATAGCTGTGAGCTTCAATAGTGCTGTCACCACATTATTGCAGCATGTGCTGTATACTAAATTTGATATTGTTTTGTATACAGAATCATGATACCAGACCGTTTACATAGAAAACAAATGTTTCTTCAAACACAATATTATTTATCAAGACATTTTTGTACATTGATGCCTGCATCTAGTTTTATGGTGAGTTGGTGTATTTGGATTAACATTATGGAGATAAACTGTAATATTTGTGAAATTTAGACAGAAGTTTATTAATAGAAACTAATATTTACTTTATAAATAGTAATTTACCCTGTAAAGGTATTACCCAAGAGTGTATCTGCTTGTATCTACAGTCTTTCAACTGGAACCAAACAACTAACTAATATAATTCATGGTTTCTTAAACATCTTATAAGTTGTTTGTTTCTCATTTGTAGCTCTTTTGGGTGAATTAGCCAACCTGATCTCCCAGTAGCCTCCTGCTGGCTGCTGAATATGGAATGGGAAGTAATGGTCAGAAAGTCTGTCAGAACTGCCCAAAAACCCTCTTGGGGGCCATTTTGAAATTGGTCATTACTGTTACCCCTACTTACTTATTACTTCCAGAACTTCATCACCATCATGGTAAACACAGGCACGTCTGAGGCTTGCTGCTGTCTAAGGAGAAGTCAGTTGGGTTAACTAAAGGAACAGCTTCCCTAGCCACGACAATAGGAATTCCCTATGTATTCAAGTAGTGTATTAAATATAGACATTAAGGAGAACATACTGTTATCTAGCCACTATGTTTTGTTCTATGTGACAGCTTAGTTGGGTTTAAAGTGTACAACAGAATAAACAAACAATACCTTGTGGGGTATGTACTGACCCCTGAAAGCTATACTTTTAAATTCATTATATGGGGTCCTCTGTTTAGAAACAGCTGGCAACAAGTTTGTTTGTCTTTGAGGCCTTGCTTCTGTGTGAGGTGTACATAACCAGAAAATTGAAGCATGACATATAGCACAGTTAATACAGCTGTATCATAGATTTTTTGTATTGTTTTAATACAGTGACTCCATTTTTATACAGTGACTCAATTATTTATCATAAAGTATGGAGAACACAAAATGAACAGTGTTGCACATTCATACTTTACAAAACATACAGCCAGTAATGCATTTAAGATATTAATACAAATATATTTTACTGTACACTGCTTAGTTCTAAGTTACTGAATCATCTTCATTATCAGAACAGTTCTCACTAGCAAGGGCCCTCTTTGACGATTGCAGTAATTGCACCAATTATATCCGCTGTTTGGATGTGGTGTGGGGGTACTTTCCATTATCATCCTTCTTTCAGGGTTGGGTATTTGGTAATCATTCTGAATGCATGCCTCATCAGAAGTTATTTTTGTTCAGCTAATAGTTCCTTAGCATTCTAGGGTTCAGGGTGCTTTACCAGGTTATATGTGCCTTTCCTTCTCCAAGAACGTAGTCCTGTCAATGCCATTGACAAAGTTGTTCAGCTGCTGTGTGCATAGCAGCATACCCCCGGAAAAGTAAATACTGTGTATCTGGGATACAATTAACAGTTACAGCATTAGGAAAATTGTCAAACTACTTCAGCGACAGTGGTTGAGGTTGTTCTGGACTGTCTTCAACTACAACACAAAACTATAATATACGTTGCTACATCATCAGGTTTTTAAGTGTCTGTATCTGCCAATAAGTTAGGCTTGTAGCTCCTACATGTATAGAACAATGTGGCCCGTATTCATATAGGGTACAGCACAAACTAAAGTTGTTGACAGAGACATTGCCTAACATGTAAGAAATAACCCACCCAGGAAGTGCGGTAAGAATTGTCTTACCGCACACTCTGGTGTGGCTTATTTCACTTATAAAATGGCTACATTTTTTTTTTTTTTTTAATACAGAAACTAGCTTTTTTAAGGAAAAAATAGAAATGTATTATGTATCCTTCCACTGAAAAAAAAATAGTACCTGAATACAGGATTCACGGAACAGCTAAACTGGCACTTGACATGCACTGGCACTTGACATCAAGGGAGGAGGTTTTTTTGTGTGTGTGTGTGTGTGTGTGTGTAGGAAATTATCCGACTCAGGTTTTGTGGTGTTCAAGAGAAGCTGACCGATAATTTAAGAGGCTGTTTTCACATCGATGGCCGGTAACCGGCATAATTTCCCTAGATTGTAAACCAGCATTAGATGATATGTGGACCAAACGACTTCCATGTCAGTTTGCGTAGTGCCGCAGTCCTTCCCATTCACATTCATTGTCATTGTAGTAAATTATCTAGTAGGTAATTTGCACAAGATCTCAGACCCCTATTTCTGCACTCCAGGCCCTCTGGTACTGTACAGGTACAGGTACTAGGTTAAAGAAAGTAGGGGAATGCAAAAAATAGGATCTGGGTTGAAAGATTATGGCAAAGCATTTTTTTTTTAGTTTTTAAATTCTTTACACAAAGCTTGTTAGATTCAAAATGACTAAACAGCTTAGTAAGTTTGAGAGAAAAACCTTTAGTGTGTATTGAAAATGTACTATTCGTGTATTAAATGGCAATTTCATAAAAACAAACATCTACCTGTTAAATTAGATGGGTATTTAACATTCAAATACACCCCTTGACATCCTTTGACATTCAGATTAAACATTTTCTGTGTGGAGAACACCTTTTTTCAGAACATAAGAAGTAACCAAACACCTAAAGGTGTCCGATAAAATAATTTTTGTATTTGCTTGAAAAAAGATGAATAAATAGTTATTTATTTTATCCATGCTCTGATGACTGACAGCTGAAGTACATTTATAACCACACGTTTCAGGAAGGCTCCAATTGAATATATTTGGGTAATTGAGCAGAATGATCCTTTAACTGTCCCGGGAATATCACTGTTATTTGGGTAATGATAAAATGTGCATTTGCTTTTATTCAACCATTCTCCAACTCAACACTCCCAGACACAACATGCTATATATTTTCACAAACAGCTTAATTGCAGACTCAGATTGGCAGATTAACTAAGGTAATTTTTTTTTTACTGAATCATATCCTCCTCATGAAATACACAAAAAAAAGTATGTGGGCCATTCTTGTTGTACACCAGTTGATACCAGCAGAGCTCCATGCTACAAACAATAAGCGGGCAGTTATCCAGTACTGGGTTTATATCTCTCAGGGGAATGCAATCTGCACACTCCTTGTAGGTCTGTTGATAAATCTGCTGTACTAGAATCCACTTTGCATTCTCAATATAATAGTCTATTTAATCTTGTTAGTATTGATTGGGCATTCTCTGTTTCTTAAGATAGGTTTTCCTAGACTTCTCTGCAAATGACTCTTCCGTGGTTGCTATGGTGATGCTGGCGCGTGAAGGCCTGTATGTTTCAGGGGCCCGGGCTCTAAATCAATGTGTCACCAGCCTTGGTTGGAGCATTGTGTTCTGAAAATGAGGCACCAGAGAATGGCCTGTAACCCCAGAGTAGAGAGGTTTGTGTAACTGTATTGGTGTTTCACATTCAGAATTCAAATAAGAATGATAACAATGATGAGTGTTGTTATAGTTCAAATAGAAAAAAAACATATATATTCTTTAAGAAATAATGGATAATTGTAATTATATTCTTCAATCAAGATAAACACTGAAAATAAATACATTGAACTGCACTGGCACAGGACAAAGACCAACATGATAAACCAGTTACTGTTGACTGTTTGCTGTTGTAATGTAGAATTTAGGAAATTGGTTTCTACTAATTCAGCCCATAGTGTAATTATATATCAGAGATAGAACTGAAAAATGTATTAATTTTTAAATAATTTTCATTATGTTGCAATCAACCGGAAAAATAGTTACAGCATGAAACATGATTTTACTGCTATAAACAATAGTTTTACTCTGTATAGATTGTTTTGCTGTATATCAATCAGAAAACATTGGGTCTGTCAATGGCAAGTCATGTCATTTTAAACTAATATAAAAATATATTATTCTGCAATATTGTTGAGCAAATGAATGGTAAGCATTTTTGTGTTTAATTAACTATAGTATTTTTGTTAAGTAACATAATCCAGTATTTAACATATTGGACAAGGTTTGGTTATATATTTTATATTTCAGTTTATTTCATTATTTAATCAAAAATATAGGGCCGGTATCCAATTTTGCCACCGAGTTCCAACAGTGTTTAGTTTAAAATCGTAAAATACATTTAAGGGAAGATTCCTGAACCTCAATGGCAAAGCTTGTGAATAAAAACCTAGTTTGAAATTCAAAGCAATAACCTCTAGCACTTTCATAAGCATTACTACTGGCCAGGCAATTTATTTGCTGGTCCTGTTAAATGAATGCAACGTAAATTGCCCCTATAACTCCAAAGCAATTTCCGTTGCACAGACACTTAGCCATGTCTATCCATCTGCATGGATGTATGTATTAAAACTTGTAGTTCATTGATAATGAGCAGGTTTTACTTAATAATATTTTATTTATTTCTTCCATTCCTTTACCCTCATCTTTCCCAAAGAAAAGATGTCTGCTTGTAGTGAATACTATGAGCAGCTATAAATAACCTGCACTGAAGATGTAGCCATGGTAACAAGAGGGCTTCAAAACTGATGTGAAGCACATTGGATGTTTGTCTAAAGAGAGAAATGGCATTTGACATTCTGTTTTGTAAAATCACTGTGATTGATTGCATTAAAATACTTCTTTTATTGTAATTGTTTTAATGGCTCTGTTTCAGAAACTACATTCTGCAATATACCATTAAGAATAATTACAATGGTTAGTAATAATCAGTAGCTAAGAAAACCTTATCACACATAGAATGCCTTGTCATGAATGCTCTTAATTTGAAGTGCACTTAGCAAAACACGAATGCTTTTGTTTTTCCCTTTTTTATTATTATTTATTTCTTAGCAGATGCCCTTATCCAGGGCGACTTACATTGTTACAAAATATCACATTATTTTTACATACAATTACATTATTTTTTTACACAAAATTACCCATTTATACAGTTGGGTTTTTACTGGAGCAATCTAAGTAAAGTACCTTGCTCAAGGGTACAGCAGCAGTATCCCCCACCTGGGATTGAACCCACAACCCTCTGGTCAAGAGTCCAGAGCCCTAACCACTACTCCACACTGCTGCCCCTTTTTAGTGCAATAATGTTGATAGCTAAAGTCGCTTATAACATAAACAAGAAATTCATATTCAGCATATTTAGAGTACCAGTATTACAATCATATTTTTCAAAATATTTTAACTACGACCTATTCTCCAATCAATGATTTAGCACTATTACCAGGCACCATGGGCGCCGCCACCACAGGGGCCAAGGGGGTCATGGCCCCCCACTTTCCCTTCTCGGGGGACAAGTATATTGTTTGACCCCCCCCCCCCACTCCTACTTTTATTCTAAAATAAATAAAGCTGCCTATATTTTTGTAAATCCATGCATGCAAGATGCATTTGCAAAATCTAGAAAAGTATAGTAAGATGCAGAATCAAGACAGCTAAATTCTAGAAAAAGAATGTTCCATTCTTGGTTGCAAAAGTCATTGTCATGTAAAGTAATTGTCAGTGTCAACGTTTATGGACTTTTTAAAATTGATCTGGCTTAAAGAGGGAAATTCTATGAGCTATTCAGAAAACTGTAAGTCATTGAAATGCACTGCCCCCAGAGTTTTGTGAATAGGGTTCTCTATCTAGAGTGGAGTTGTTTTTCAGTTAGTAAATACAGTATGTTCAGTATATTAGGCTCGGAAATCCAAATAATTTGAAACTGGACCCTGTTTAGTATAGTAATTTGTTCTGAGTAGTGATCGTATTCTGTAACACACTAAAAATGCCTGTCTCATCTTTGTATATGTAATAGTCTCCCAAATTCTTCATCAATAATCAATATTTAAATGTTGGAAAAAATACATAGACAGCTGTAAATATTTAACATGCTCTTTGTCAAGTTACCTTCAAGTGATGACCTGCACTGTGCGATGCATGTGCAGATCACAGGTGATGACCTGCACTGTGCGATGCATGTGCAGATCACAAGTGAAGACCAGCACTGTGCGATGCATGTGCAGATCACAAGTGAAGACCAGCACTGTGCGATGCATGTGCAGATCACAAGTGATGACCAGCACTGTGCGATGCATGTGCAGATCACAAGTGATGACCTGCACTGTGCGATGCATGTGCAAATCACAAGTGAGGACCTGCACTGTGCGATGCATGTGCAGATCACAAGTGAGGACCTGCACTGTGCGATGCATGTGCAGATCACAAGTGAAGACCTGCACTGTGCGATGCATGTGCAGATCACAGGTGATGACCTGCAATGTGCGATTCATGTGCAGATCACAAGTGAAGACCTGCAATGTGTGATGCATGTGCAGATCACAAGTGAAGACCTGCAATGTGTGATGCATGTGCAGATCACAAGTGAAGACCTGCACTGTGCGATGCATTTGCAAATCACAAGTGTTTGGTTGATGTTTGCAGTAATATTTAAATACACCAGTGTAGAAATTCAGTTTCTTCATATGCTTTTTAAAAATGTTTTTCATTATATTGTTGGGATATAGGTCAGTTCAACTTACCACTGTTCAGAACCACAAAAGTCTAGTGTGTAGTCGAGATATAAGCCCTTTATAAGTACATACATCCTCGTTGTCTGATACCAATACTATGTAAAAGAGAAATCTCTTTTGGAAATTCAACCTGCATCATTACCTGTTTTGCAAGGTTATACCCTGGCAGGATTAAAATATCTGACCCATCTGGTATGGATGAGAGTTTGCGGTAAAAAAAAAAAAGAAACCAAACAATACCCTAATTGGCAGAAGCTCCACTGCATGAATTTTGTGAATATTTAATGAGAAAAGAAAGAGATTACTGAGAGAAATTTCAATTGTTTCCAATCCAAATTAAACAAATCGTAATTTACTATATGTATCCTGGGGCACTACAGGAGCAAATGTCAAATGTGGTCATTTTAAACCATACAGAGAATGGTTGTTTCCATCACCATGGTTTTTCATACCAACAGAATTAAAAGAATTACCAGGTTTCTCACTTTGATTTCCATCAGGTGGTAAGGCTTTGCTGCAGTTATTCAGTGTGTTCTTTGAAAGCTTTAATGTGCAGATGTAACAGTAAATAATTTTTTTTTTTTTTTTACAGTGAGTCTGAAAATATTTTCTTAGATTTTCTGGGTGAAAACTATGACACAGCCAGCATGGACCAGCTTGAACAGTCAACTGTAAACCTCTTCTCTTCCAGATCTTATGCATGGTAGTGCATAAAGGACGTTGGACATCGAATCTGATCTGTCATTTATCATCTGTTATCCATAATGTCATGTCAAGTTTATATAGCACACCAGATGCTGTGTCATTGAGTAGCTCCAGCAGTCATAAACAAGATATAGTAGTCATTTTGTGATGTAGGCGCCAAATTCTTAAAACAAGGCACTACTGGGCAAACTAAATGAAAAGGGAAAAAAAAGTTGGGGGAGAGGGTATTCGATTCTGATTTTTATATAAATCTTTATGCACAACTTCAGCTAATAGAAGTTTTTTTCAAACTCATTTTATGTCTTGCTTAACAACCACCGTTATATTGTATCAATGTCAGGTGTCTCCTTCAGTGAATATAATTGGTCACTGTCATCCTGTAACACAGACATAATCAGATTGAATAAACAAATTCTGATTCCAAAATCAATGCATCACTCTCGTATGACAGTCACAGACTTGGTGGGCAAGGTACAATATGAAATGTACATGATTTTACCATTTTCCTACAGTAATTGTGTACATTAAAATTCTGTAAGGATGTGCAATTCCTGTTCATTGAGAAATTTTTTTTTTCATCAAGTAAAGACATACTGGCTGGGGGAGTTCATAGGCTAAATCCAGAAGTATGATCCTCATTGGCTGAAAGACATCTGACACTGTGTGAACTGACAGAAAAATCTAAACAGTTTTGATTTTTTTCATATTTGGTATCCTAACTTTAACTTTAACTCATCTAGATTTAGAATTTTACGCACTGCAATTTCAAAATGTCTATAGGGTACTAAACAATACACACATGTAATAAATATGTTTTAATAAAGACAATACATCAATGTGACAAATTTATTCTAAGAAAAATATAGACTGTTACTGAAAATAAAAGGCTGAATACTTCCTTGGAGATAAGATGACTCTTTTTTTCTAATCTTAATTTTGAAAAGAAGGAAAAACTGTTGCCGTTACTATGTCTCAATATTTCAATGTCATGGTAGTGCTTAATGCAGAACATAGGTTGAAAGAGACTGCACTGGCTGGTAGATAATAATATAATTAGTACAGGAGACAGATATCTAGCAAAGTGGGAGAAATATGAGAAACTGTATATTCTAGCCAATTTTCACTCAAGCAAAGTGTAATGAATTGGCATCTCAGTCCATTGAATTGAATGGAAGAGCGTGTTTCACAAGCCAGCATACGTGCTATAGCTATAATAATGCAAAGAAGATGTCAAGATTCTTCCCTTTAGATATTTCAGCCGATTAAATTGAATGGAAAGGCAAGGGCTGGACACAGACCGTAAACCATACGGTTCAAAGACAAACGCCTTACCATTCAACTAAAGAGCAAGCTCTGTAGTTGAGAGGTAAGACAGGTCTTATGCTGCTGTCAATATTAACTTATTCAATATTAGGATGACCAGACTGCACCCAGCTACCTCCAGACCCTCATCTCTCCCTACACACCCACTCTACCTCTCCGCTCCTCCTGCACTAGAAGACTGGCTCTACCTCCGCTACGCTCCCCTGCCTCCAGAGCCTGCTCCTTCTCCACCCTTGCCCCGCAGTGGTGGAATGACCTTCCAACAGATGTCAGGACTGCCCAGGCCCTGACCACATTCCAGCGCCTCCTCAAGACTCACCTCTTCGGACAGCACCTGTAGAACTCCTCTTTTCCCTCTGGACACTTTATCACTCTTCCTTAATGCACTTTACTTGCACTTACCTGCTCCCTATTTTACTGCATTTAATCCTGTACTTTACAGAGTACTGTACTGTAATCTGCCACAAGTGTTATTCAATCTGTAGTGTTTTGCATTTAATCGTAGCCTGATGTAACTATCACTGACGCTGTTATCTGCTCCGATATTGAATCATATTTTGTCCTATACCTGTACTTACTAGAACTGAAGTCATTGTATTTTATATTACTTGCTCTTCATTGTATTAATACTTGTATTAGTACTGTGATTCTTGAAATGTATTTTTTGTTTATGACTGTAAGTCGCCCTGGGTAAGGGTGTCTGACAAGAAATGAATAATAATAATAATAATAATAATAATAATAATAATAATAATAATGAGATTCATTATAGTGTTATATGCCTTAAACCCAGTCTGTCATATCTAGAGCTAAAACAAACTTGCCATGTAAACATATCTAAAGGCCAACAACTTGGTTAATGAATCTTGCAGTTATTGGCCAAATAATAATTGTATTGTTACTGCTTGTAGTGTGCATGAACCCAAAACTACAACATCTGAAAATCTCAGGCCAAGACACACAACCCTACTTGCTATCACAGAATCCTTCAACGGATGCACATTGAAACTACCATAGGAGATGTGAGGCTTCAAAAGTGTGTAAGCCCATACAAAACTGATAATGGAGAATGCAAAACTGTACTAGTATAGTAGGTGGTGATTACCAAGTAGTTACATAATAGTTTTTACACTCCATGTAAAGCATAATTATCAAATACTCCAAGAGGATCTATATGCTGAATTATTGTAACTCATTCATGCAGCTAATTTAATCTTGCTGCACTTGGTGGTTTAGTACTTAAATTCACTAATTGATTAGTGCTGCGCTGGAAAGCAAAAGTGCAGAAAAAGCATTGCAGAAAAAAAGAAAACTGTGATTTTAAGGAGTTATAATTGAGCCTGTTACAGTACCACAAAGAACAGAAGTCTATATTTAGGTTTGGAATTAGGAGCTATTATAATAATAGTAATGACTTATGTAGTGGTACATACAAAGGCACGTCTGAAGACAGTAAATGTGTTGGCTTCTGTTGCAGTAGTGAGGCTTCTTATCCAGTGTTTTGATATAGGATGGTTTCAAAAATCTTTCAGAACTTGGAATAAAAACATACACTATTTGGCTTCTTTTACTAAGATCACGTGACTGTGACACGAGTCACTTTTGTGCCATCTTGGTAAAAGAGCACCACAAAAGGGCACCACAAGTACGGCAGCCGTGTCACGATTCAAGTGCTTTAAGAAGACGCAGACGGAGGGCTGGGGGAGGGACGACAGTGCTATTAGTTAACCTGTGCTATTTTTCAGATTCAAACGTATTGCTACAGAAACTCACAGCCTGTCATTGCCGTGCCTCCCACATCCTGGTTTATTATGTTTTTTTAAAAAAATAACAAACCTGCTTTGTTTACTTTTGTTGTTGGATTGTGTTTGTTTTTTTAATTACATCACCACTCACCCTATCCTGGCACACGGAGGAAGAGGCTGGTGCGGCCGGGAATCTGAGGTTGGGCAGTGAGCTTCACTTGCTTCCAGAGGGAAACTATTGCACATGTGGTGCAGCATAGTGGAGGAGGAAAGGAGGAATGAGGAAATGGAAAGGGAGACAGGAAATAAGGGCATGACCTGAGGTTAAATAGGGAGTTTGACAAATAGGGACAGACCAGGAAGGAAGAGCCCTAGCTCCTGCCTCCTGAGCCACACCCCAAGGTTACAATAAAATATTTACCCAATACCATAATTTACCCTATACCACAAACTGAGATTACATGCCCTGTTCATAAGGCACAAAGCTGTCAGTTTTATTGATGAATTAACTAATGCCATGTTTCCATCTGCCAATGGGACTAAGTTGAATGCAATTTAAAATCAATCAAATTTGTTTATCAGCGGACCAGGATAAAACTAATTAGAATTGAGACTCTGTCAGCAGTAGTTAGGATTGCATGCTGGCAAAACTTGAGGTGATTAGGAAGTTACCTAATTTGTGTCTAATGCCAAGAACACAAAAGGCATGTATTTAAACGTCTGATTGTATAAAGAAAAAACATGTAGGCAGAACAGAGGTTTGTGATATAATTGTGCAGTACTATCAGAGAAATATTTGATAGGTGACTGGATTTCTAAAGTGAAATGATACAAAAAAAAAACATTCTACAGCCTGCAGGTTGTGTAACATCTGGTTGCATACAAGTCTATACATTTAATGCTTTCATGCTTTAAAATCTACATAATGTGAAGAGATTGTGGAGGCTGTGTGGTCCAGTGGTTAAAGAAAAGGGCTTGTGACGAGGAGGTCTCTGGTTCAAATCCCACCTCAGCCACTGACTCATTGTGTGACCCTGAGCAACTCACTTGTGCTCCGTCTTTCGGGTGAGACGTAGTTGTAAGTGACTCTGCAGCTGATGCATAGTTCACACACCCTAGTCTCTGTAAGTCGCCTTGCATAAAGGCGTCTGCTAAATACACAAATAATAATAATAAGATATCATGCTAGCAGCTACCATTGTTGGCATCCTAGCAGGGGCTGTGCTGAAATTTATGAATACTGATTTATGAATACTGTAAATAAACCTGGGCAGCTGCTGCTGTTTCAGAGAAAACCCTCTATCTCTCTCTCAGAGTCATTGAAAGCAGATCCCAGTCCCGGATTGCAGAGGGAGTCTGCATAATCAATTTCACATTTATGAAAAAGACCAAAAAACTAACAAACAAAAAAACCACAAAAATATACAACAGCCGAAGCAGTGAGATATTTTTCCTGATAGAAACTGGAATGGCACTGTTTGTCATTTTTTCATTGATGACGGTGTGACAGCAGGATTGCATTAAAGCAACCGTATGATGCAATTACAGGGAAAGAATAATGTATTTCCCTAAGGAAGAGTTGTAGCAGCATTTCTTAGACTATAATTAGCTCATCTTAAAAGCCAGGGGTATTGGAAGCTATACAAGATTTGCTATGCATGTTCATTGTTCTTTATTTATTTATAACTGTAACAACTAACTGTTTTTTTTTGTTTTTTTTTGGGAGAGGTAATAATAATATTGCTACACTCCTGCATAGTTGGTTACTAATATGCTAATTCTTTAAAGAATGGACTGGTATATTGTATTTGCTTTCTGGAGCGATGAAACCAGAGACCATTATATTCTCTGGTAATTTGTATTTGTGCTTGACCTTTTACAAAGGCAAAATAATACTTTATCATTTAGACTGCTTCAAGATACAGTACAAAGGCAGGTTGTATCAGTAGGTAATGACCCTTTAGTTAACTAAGAAATTTGTTAAATTAATGTTAACTACTCTGGTTGCCTCAGGGAAGAGTAAGCCTCACTGAACAAAATAAAAATGGGATTAAAGGAGCATTTGGCAGAGGTGAGTGTAGAAGAGAAGGAAGCAAGGAGCGAGCAATGGAGATCCAAGGCAGCAGAGAGATTGGTTTTCTTCCATTTCTTTTCAGCAGTGTGCAGTTCAGTACAAGCAGAGCACAGAGGAGAGCCAGGACTGGGGCGGGGAGAGGAGAGCCAGGACTGGAGCGGGGAGAGGACAGCCAGGACTGGGGGCAGGGAGAGGAGAGCCACGACTGGGGCAGGGAGAGGAGAGCCAGGACTGGGGCGGGGAAAGGATAGCCAGGACTGGGGCGGGGAGAGGAGAGCCAGGACTGGGGGCAGGGAGAGGCGGGCAGGTTGAGGAGTCAGAGGGCAAAGGGAGTCGAGTCAGGAAGTGAAGGTATAGAAAAAGGTGGTACCCAAGTCAACAGAGAGTTGGGAAAAGGAGTCGATAGAGGGGAGGTGTGAGAGAGCAGCAGGGGAGAAGACAGAGGGGGAGAGAGAACGGATGTTTTGACGGAAGGTGATAGAGGGGGTCAGCGGAGCAGGAAGGGATAGGAGCGACAGAGAGAAGGAGATAAAGTAGTGGTCAGAGATGTCGAGAGGAGTGACAGAGAGGGCAGGGGGCAAGCAGTCCCTGGTGAAGACGAGGTCCAGTTGACAGCCTGCTGTGTAAATGTGGGGATGAGGAGAGACAGAAGGCGAAGGAGTGAAGGGGAAGAAATCCAGCAGAGTGGTTAGGGTTGGAGAGGTACATGTTGAAGTCACCTAGTACTGTAGAACAACAGGCGTGGAGATTGGAGGGAGGATAGGAGGAAGTCAAGCTCATCAAGAAAGTGAGTAAGGAGTCCAAGAGGGCGGTAGAGAACAATGAGGAGGAGGCGACAAGGGGAGGTGATTTCAACAGCGTGAAACTCAAAGGTGCTAACAGAGAGGGAGGGGAAAGCAGGGGGGACAGAAAAGAGCAGAGAGGGAGAGAGAAGAAGGCGAGAAGAGTAGGACAGGACATAGAGAGAGGAAAGGGCGGCCGGAGTGATAGTTTTATCAGGGTAGATCCAGGTTTCAGTGAGAGCTACCAGAGAGAGCACTGGGGGAGCAGAGGAAAGAGGGCGAGGCAGGGAGATGAGGTTAGAGGAGTTAGATTTGCAGCGGCAGTGAGAAGCCAGAGGATAGGAATGAGAGGAGAGGATTACGGGGATATTAAAGATAGTCATGAAATCAGAGGTGTCTGAATGTGTTCTCTGACGCAATTAAGATCTGTCTTTTCTTCAAGCAATGATTAATTTATGAGGATTCTAACATCATGATACATTGTGCTCAACCACCATGAATCGAGTAAAAAATAGAGAGAATTTGTCCTAAAGAGTGTATTGGCTACTGTATAGCCAACATTTTTTTTTTTTTTTTTTTAAAGACAGGAGAGTAAATGTTTACTATGAAATGAAAATAATAAGCACACGATTTTATCACAGACCATTTTTGTAATGCTGTTATGAAATTTAAAAAAACATGGCAACCATAACATCTTTTCATGTTTCAAGGCAAATGGCAAAAGAGTACTTAAATGTGTTCCAGCATAACACACATAAAGGATTTTCTTAAGTAGAATAGAATAGGCTTTTTGACCTATAGAAGCTGGTGCTTTAAAATGTTTTTTAATGGAAACTTCCTTTTTACCTAATGCTTCAATGGGTAATGTATTAATACTTTAGGGGGTTACAGATTCCCTTGCCGTGATTTTAACAATTTGAACATTTTCATTTGTACATCTCAGCTATTCCTCTGATCTGCTTTTAAATTAACGAGAACTGGCTAGAATGAGACTCAGTGAATGGACTGCAGAATTTTAGCTGCTATAGGCTTATGTACAGTAGTATGGAAAGATGGCTAAAATACGTATTCTTTTTCTCCAACACAGGTTATAACAGCATTGCCGAGTATGTTAACCCTCCAACACAGGATCTATTGAGTCAAGACTAATAGCTGTTCCAGCGCTCAGCAGTGCTAGCAGCAGGGGCTCTTCAGTACTGCTGTACTTTAAGTGTTCCTGTTCACAGCAATGCCATAACATCTTGTTCCCTGCTAACCTTTCCAGCAATTCACATTATTGGAGTTTTCTTCTCTTTTTATTTTAACAAAACTGTATGTGTTCTTTTGGAAATGATACGGTGGGTCATGTGACTGATAGCTTAACATACTTTTACATTTCAACATAGTAAGTGTGTGATTAGAGGTTATTGATTTGCGTCCTGCTAGAAAGTTGAACAAGTGTGTCTAAATAGTTTTTAAAACATTTTACAAAGGATGCCACAGAAGCATTAAGCTAAGGGTTCTGTATCCACTTTCACACTCTTATCTGTCAGATTTTATTTGTAGTCAGTGTATATGTGGCCTTTTTTGTTCTAACTGCTTCATATTACAAAAATGTGTCTTTAACATATCTAGATGTGTTCTTCCATTTTCACACTTTCAAATGAATAACTTTCTGCCTAAGGTCTTCAGGTAGCTCTTCACTTTTTCCCCATATTGACTTATTGGTAAATGACAGCAATCATCCCATACCTAACCCTTTTATACTCTCTAAGAATGTTCACCTACAATCCAGCATTCTCTAGACTTTTCTAGAATTAGGTTCTGCATTATCATTGAAATTTCTAGCACCTTGTAGACAATACTATCATACCATCAAAGGGTATGAATACTTTTGAATTAACAAATACATGAAATAAATAATTGTAGCCATATTTTTTTTCCTCATACACAAAAGCAAATCTTTTGCTACCAAATATTTTTCCTAAAATTATTTGTTTTCAGGAAATTTCGATTGGGGTATGTAAACTTTTGACAACTGTATATAATGGGAATTGATTTTATTCTTAATACAAGGACAGTAAAATGTGACTAACGTGTATTGTATATCCAAATGCTGACTGTATATAATTGATCAGCACTGTATTTCATAGATCCTTATTCTGAAATAATTCTTAAATTGTTCAGCAGTGTTTTCAGAAGTAGGAGGAGGTAAAACAATCATTATTATGCTGTCCCTTAAAAAACACCCTTTTCTTTTATGTTCTAAATTAGTTGCAGGGTTGAAAATGACCTGAAACACTGATACTCCATTATCTGAAGCACAAACCAGCATAAGATCTAAAATGTGTGTGCAATTTGGCAGCTACTGAGGCGCAGAAAAAATTCAGTTGAAATGCCAAATGCCATGTTGCGATTCATCAGACCCTTCTGTGACATTTAAAGGCTCAAGTGCTTAAGCAGTAGAATGCCATGGACTGGTACAGGGGTCTAAAGCCAAGTCCTTCCCCTCTTGAGCAAGCTGTGGACACCTGTGTTGTAAACAGTAGATTGATAGATGCCATATGGGTGGTCAAGGAGGATCAGTCTTGCATCTGCTAATGCCTGGAACACATCCAGAAGAATAGCAGAAAGCTGCAATACCACCGGGATACCTTGGTTTCCCTTCCAATTCTCACGAAAGCCTCACTGGATTCAAATAAAATGAACTTGCAGTAATTGTTTTTACTGAAGCTCCAAAAAAAAAAAAAAAAAGCGAGTGTGTAAAATGTCCTATTACCCTTTTTAATGTATTCCTTTTACAGAATTACTGAAACAAGAGTTAAACCCAAAACACAATCAGGACCTGAAAAGATGTGAATTAATCTACTGTCAGCACTCTACCATGAATGTACTGTACATATGGAACCTCAGCACCACATCAATCTTCTTAACGCAATGTGCTTCCAGGAAAATTATGCTAGGTTATTAATCAACTTTTCTTTCTAGGCTAGGCTTCTAAAATAATTCTTTGGAGACAACTTGGAGCAAAAGATTTTCTAAATAAGTTGTACAGCATGACAGGCCTATTATTTATTGAAACTGGTGTATCAAAATTTGGTGGAAATCTCAGATGGTAATGCAGGTCTGGTCCTGGCACAGGATCCACATAACACAGAATACCTCATGTAACTGTATGCTAAAAAAACCAGATACATGTTTGCTTTTGAACCATTTTATTACAGAAAACACACCATGTACAAAAGCTACATTCACAAGTAGATTGTATTTCCAAATAAAAAGAAATTATCCATCAACAGACTTTTTTCTTGTTCAATTGCATTAATTCATTCACTGCGTAATATGTTACAAACTTGCCTTTGCAAATTTGAAAAATCTCCAATGAATATTATTTTTTTCTGCTTTACATGAACTCATTTTAAGCTATAGATCCAGATCCAAAGCAGCAGGACTGAGTTGACATGCTTTAGCCACTTTCTGCATTTATAGAATACGACTCCACTCCTGATATCTCTCCCACCACATGAGGCAGCCTTGTCCCAATCTCCTCCATTCTGAACTGGTACGATTTGTGAGACCATGTACCTGCGTCTGGGAAAGTTTCCCAGTATTTGATTACTACCTTCCCAGGCATGAGCAGGGGCTGCTTAAACCTGACCTTAACGCAAACAGGGGCTTGGATTGCATCTGTCCCTGTGATTAAATAAACACAAAAGAAAATGCAGCACATTATCTCTAATGAATACAGAGTCCAACTCACTACTCACAATAATCTTTACATGTGGGCTATCATTACAGAGTAGAGCAATAGAGACCGGCTCTAAGAGTATTTTGTACAATGGGAACAGAACTAGGTGCTAAACACTTCAACTGCAAATAGAAATTAAGCTGATGAAACATTTACTACTGTAGGGTGGTCAGCTTTATATGATAATCATACCAATGCTAATTTGGAGAAAAAAAATACTATACTGGAAAAATAGCTGTAGCAGAACATTTAGGAAATGAATGGGTCTTTTGTGAAAGTAGGTTTTAAAAGTAAAATAAAGAAAGTGCTGCACCAATGTAATGGCGGAATTAAATAAGTATAACGTTGGCATGCAATATGATATTCAAGAACTATTTTGTCAGGGTGTTTTTACACATAGTAAAAAGGGACAGCACACATTAATAAGGGGAAATATTTGCTAGACTGTGGGACTATACCTAAAAATGTTTTACAGCTTTTTTTCAATTCCATATTGTAGCTAATTCACATTTACATGCTGGTTGGCAGCAGAGAAGTATTTTCTTCTCCTAGCTCGTATTAATCTTATATTGACAAGTCTTGTTTCAGGCAACACACCATTTTAATAACTAACACATGAACAACACGTATATCATCTATTAATCAAGGTATTGTCAACTGTTTTGGCAACTGGCTGCTAGTATGAATACTATAATATACAGTATATAGTATATTAAATCTAATGGGACATGGGATGCATTGTATGTTGGTTTATTATAAGCAATGTAATTAATTGAGTTTCTGTTATCACATTAAATTTGATGGATTAGCTTGTATAAGTGGCAATTCACTTCAACCTTATCTGACAAACAATTATGGTACAAAATGTATCCTTAATATCTTTCATACGGTCACCCCAAAACAATAACAGTTTGATTTCTGTATGGTCAGGTTGCAAACACACAGGTCACAATAGTCTGATTGCATGAGAGTATCTGTTTTTAGCTACTCCACTTCTCTGAATCTGCAGTACCAGATTTATACAACATTAAGCACAAACCATGCCGAATTCCAAATCAAATGGAATATACAGGACAGTGCATTTGTAATCTCAATCTTTCTTGTAGGACCTTGTGGAACCAATACAACAAATAAGTGCTTAATGAAGCTGACATGTAACTGAATTTGGAATTGACCTGCCTATACGCCTTATCCACGCAGCGGCCATGTTTGATTGAAAACGAGGCTTGGTATGCGAGCAACTGTCACGGCCGCCGCAGCTACTGATAATATCCACTGTGGACGAAATCTTTAATATGTGTTCCTCAAATAAAAGTTGAAGAAATTGTTAATTGGGCAGATGGTAATGCGAGGATTCCAAAAAACATACAGCAGTAAGGGTACAGCAATTGGATCAAGGGTTATATTCATGAAGTAGAAGGTAAATTAGCAAGCGTATTTGTGATCGGAAAGTGAATAAGCTACTAGCCTATACTAGATTCATAAAATCTGTTTAGATCTCGCAGTTTTAGTTAGAGAACGTTTACTTTAATTAATATTGATGTTGACATTAAGCCTCTGTATTGTTTCACGTTTATTGGTTTGGTATAAGCATGTGTTAATTGTTTTCTAAATACAGTTAAGAGGCAGGAGAATGGATGTAGCGTTAGGGATAAGGCATTCCGGTCAATGAAAAAGAATGAGTCACCTTACAGGGTTCAGGTAACACCATATCTGAAAACCTAGGCTTTGTTTGTTTCTCCAAGCTTAGTTCTGAGTAGGAGGAGTGCTCTGCTTCCGAGCAGTCATTAAAAGGAAAAAGTAAGTCTCAAGAACGGAGTGTTTTGTTATTGGTCAGGTAAACGGCTTAGCCGTCCTGAGTGTTAGTTTAGGTTGCTGTTTGTGTTTTAGTTTAGTGCTCAAAAAGAGTTAGGCGTTTGTTTTGTTTATTTTGGTTTTTTTTTAATTAAAAGTAGCGTGTCAGCACTTAAACCTCAATTTCCTGTGTCCTGGGTCAAAGAACCCGAGTGGGTGTGGTTTTGTTACAATATTATATAATTAAATAATACATGTACAGAATTTGTAGCTTTAACATCTAAAAAGGGCAATGTGCACTGGGTTACTTCTTAAATCAGAACCACAAAATGGAACGCACCAGTGCAACGCCATAACTTCTCTCCACTGCAGTTGGAGACATCAGCGACTGGAAGTTAGCAGCTGCACTCCAAGCCTTGTTTTGAGGCTGGCATGAATAAGGTGTATTTGAGTAAACCCTGGCCAAATATTAAGCTTAAAACTAGGAATGTTGAGTGATGGTGATGGTCATTAAGCTACAATCCTACTACCTTTACCTTCACGCTTCTCTATTTCAGCAAGACATCGAGACACCATCCACATCCCATGAGCTATGGGGCTTTTATATCCAAGTAGCTTAGCCGTTGGTGAAAAAAGGTGATGTGGATTATAGTCTAAAGATGCAAAAGCGTATTTGAGTCCTGTGTACCAAGGTACCAATATTTCAATCACTTTCACTTCCTCAGGCTCTGAAAGTGATAGAAAACAAACATGGATCATCAATTTCACAGGTTTCTTCTTCAAACAAAAAACAAAACCAGTGCTAGTTATGTTGTGAAGTCACAGTAAGTGCAAAAATGTAATAGAACATGCAGATGTAAAAACATATACAATATTCGTGTACATGATATCATTCAGTCAAGACTCCAAAACACAAACCATCTACAACTAGATAACACAGCGAGTTTACTTGGCTTTTTTTCTGGCTCATATAAAAGCCTTCTTATTCACTTGATGAGCCCTATAGATATTGCTTAAATGTATGCCCTGTAATAAGCACTTGCACAAGAATCATTATTATCAGTAGTAGTCGTAGTAGTATTATATTATTTATTTTTAATTACCACAGCTTTCTTGGGTATGTTGCTTTTTTCTGTTGAGTTTCTTCATATCTCTCGAGAGCAATGTCATGATTCCTTCCCAAACAGGCTCCTTGACTCTATCTTTTAGCTCAAACACAATGTCCACCTCTATACCAAGTTCTACTGATCTGTATTCCTTCACAGCTGCCTGAAGGAAAAATGGTCCTTTCTTTATTTCATCCACAGGTTGGGAAGTTCTCATGGTCTGCTGTACATGGATAAGTCCTATACAGCAAAAACAAATGACGTAAACATGATATAGAGTACATGAGACAAAACAATCTTGAACAATATACTGCAGGAAATCACATAAACAGAACACAATGCAGGAGATAAGATCTATAAATACTGATCTGGGTGGGTTCAAGTTTTCTTTTTCTAAAGACTTCAGGAAAAGATGTATTTTTTGTATTTAATAGTGTTTCATTCATTCACTTACCTAGATCTACAACATGAACATTTATTCATTATATGACATTGGGAAAGTATTACACTTGATATAATTGTTTTTGAGTCTTCACATTTTCAGAAGATGAAGCAGTGCCTCCTGTCAATGCCTTTCTGTTCAGCAAGAATGATGACAATGTTCAGAAAGCATTCAAGAACCTGAGCCAGGCTAGCCTGAGCCAGGCTAGCAGACAACAGTGCTGTTGAATACTGAATTCTCAATTGCATTTAAAAAAAACAAACTTAATCAGGCTCTAAGTGTTTGTATATTATTTATCAATGTATCTAAATACATGTATACATATAGGGTGGTAGCATTCCAAGGAGGAAAAGTTTGATTGATGGGATTTGCCAGAAGATTAAGACGTAGAGTTTTTTGCAATTATTATTTTTAACTCTCTATGTAATGTTATAAACCTATTACTTCAATTATTTTCCCATCTGTTATGTATGTGTATTACTTGCACCATACATGCAGTATGTGGTTTGAACCACTATGTGCAGGTTACATTTCCTAGCGTAATTATCTCCTTTTTTTAATATGGTTGTCATACTTAAATACATTCTTGCTTATTTAGTTTCTCCATAAATCCTCCCTAACTTTGCTATTTTTACCGCTTTGAAAGTCAATGTGAGTTTCCTTTTCCTAATAACTATAGTTTCACCAGGATTTGTCAATCTGAAGTTGTCTAAGTTAGTAAGGGTTTTATGAAAACTGGTAAAGGCAGGATACTGACAAGTTTTGTATATTTTTTTTTTACAACACACTGTTTTGGTGATTTTCTTTTGTTGGCTAAGAATAGGAGAAGTTGGCAGTTTTCATTAACTTGTTTTCTTTTTTCATTTCTTCCTGAATAATGCATGTACAGTGTATTACCAAAGTGATGGTGCTTTTTTGTTCTTGAATGGCTATGCATTTTATCACTCAAAGAAAAGCATCTACAAACTCCTTGCATTCTTCATGTAACAGCAGGGCAAAAACAACCTGGGCTGGTGGTCCTGTAAACGTTAGCTTCCATATGAACATGAATGTTAGCATTTCAGGACAATTTATTGTTGCTTTGTGTAGGGCTGGGAAAACAAAATATTGGATTTCTACACAGAATCGTCATAAAATATGTTTTATATTGTTTGCCATTAGTTAAGGTTTTCTGTCAGGGAAATGGGGTGTGTTTAAGAAAGTCCCAGGTATATCATAGGTAGTGTTCCACATTTCCGATTTATTTAACATTTATGAATGTTACCGGAGAAAATGTAAATCATTTTATGAATATTAAAAAAAAGAATGTTTTGAAGTATACAAAAAGCCAAATAGAAGGGGGCCAGATGAGTCAGAGGATACATAGCGTTGCAAATACTGCTGCATTGAGGTACATGTTCACGCTGAGAGAATAAAAGAACATACTGAAAGTAAGCGACACTAAAAACTAAAACAAGAAAGTGAACAGAGACAAGCAATCAATTTCTGCAGCTTTTACACACACTTTAATAAAAGAGAGCTCAGAATGACTGTGTTAATGAGTTTGACAGAGCTCTGTGCTTTCCTGGACAGCCACTGTTTATTGCAGAGAGGTGTGTATTGGTGACTTTGTGCGACAGTACTGTCCATCAGCTAAATACTGTGTAATGCCGACAATCTTAATCGTAAATATTTGACAGAAAATGATGATGCTTTAGTTGGTAAACTTATGGAACGTATTGATGGAAATGTCTCCCGATAGCTTGGACCGTCCAGTTCTGTCAATTCTCTTTTCTTTTTATGATTTCAAGGCAAATAAACTTGGCTTGTTTTGTGCTGATGTCATGTTCATACCTTCTGCAGATACTATTTCCATCAGCACAGCGATTGCCCAAACGTTCGCAAAGTACCAGCTAACTTGGGAAAATGTGGCCTCGACTTTCTGCTTCATTGTACATGTCAGGGACATTAAACTTATTCAGAAACCAGAACTGCTACGCATCATATTCCACATGTAAAGTGTGTATACTGAGATTTTTTCCCCCCAATTTTTACAGATGTTTCAATTAAAACATTTTTTTTTACTGATTTTATCCCTATTTTAATATTTGCAAAATAAACTCTGAAAAATTCCCGGGACATTTTTTTTAATGATAAAACCCGAAAGTGTGGAACACAAATCATAGGCCACATTAATACAAATTGGGGTTTATAGAGTAATGTCTAGTTTCAATCGTTTGGCCTTTTCAAACAATTAAATAAACTCAATGGTAAGGCAGGACATGCATCACGTGTATTCAACTATATAAACATAAAAAGAAAAACCACAAAGAGCACTTACCCAGGGGGCTTAACCTGAATCCATCAGAGCTTATAACCATTGCCAACAAGCGGAAGAAGAGTATCTCTGGATAGCACACAGGGATGTCTCTGTTGGTAGAATCAGGATAGTCCCAGCCATAGCCACAAACACTGCAGTACTGTCTCAGGCCTTTGGACTCTAGTCTGCAAAAATAAACACACCTTTGTAACTGTATACAAGCCTCTATTAGAAAAAACTTACACAGACAGGTGCTATTTTATTGTGATCAATTATACCAAAATGATTTATTTTAGAATTAATGGATAAATACGTTGTAGGCCTATGACATTTAAACTACACATTTTCTTTTTTATTTTTTATTTATTTATTTATTTCTTACTAAAACTCAAGTGTCTTATTTAAATTGTAATTCAGATCAACTCTCAAAATACACAGTAAACTGTAGCACAGACACTCTGAATAAAAACTGACCCTTCTTTATAAAACACTAGCTTACAGCCATTTTTGGCTGTATTTGTAACATTCAGTTAGCAGTAGTCGCATCTTTCACAATAACTTTCACACAAGGCCAACAGATGCAACATTGCAGCGATGTATAAGTGCATGGGCAATTGATAGCCTTGCCAAAATCAATGCTATGCTTGAGTGAATAAAGAGTGGACAGAAATACTGTCTGATGCTTAACCCCATATTACAGCTTTAAAAGTGTTTAGATACCATATGCATCTTATGGACTAAAGGTGAGGTGGGGCTATTTCACACACCTTTTGAAATGGTAATCATAAGTGTGCATACATATGAAAACTATGATGCTGAAAATATACATTAAAGTAGTGACTAAGGTTGCAAATTACCCAGAACAATACAGATACATGTATGCGAGTCTATTTATTAAGAAAAAGGATACTCCACCCCACAGAACCAAAACAATATTCTACACTGACCAGGTACAGGTCTATTCCACCCCCCCCCCCCCCCTGCAATTGAGGGTTTTCCACACCAAACAAAAATTCGCGGCCATTCCATCATTTTGCATCAATTGCATCTTTTTGCAAAGTATTTGTGCTATTACTAAACAATGTGCACACGATAATTCAGATTTCTAAATTTACAAGATACATAAGACAATATGTGGGCCTGTATAAACATCGGTGTAATATATTATGTTATGAAACACTTTAGTCAACTTATTATTTTGAAAGCCATAAATGTGATTCTGTAAGAACTGTGATTCAAATGTACTGAGGAGATCGATCTGACCATATCCTAATATTTTGCTCTTGACAGTAAAATGTCTGATTTCATGATTGGCGCTTCATCCGATCAGAGAAGACCTGTAATCAGTTTAATCTAGCCCAACCTCCCCTACAGAGCCTGGACAAAGGGACGAAAAGATTTGTATACGTGTATGAAACATCAACCGTGCAATTCACAATCTGTCAGCCACACTGAATTCACAGCTATCTATCTTCTGCGACGCATCTGATCTGCGTATAAAACTGTGTAGTGTTACTCTACTACTAGTTTATTCGTAATACCAAAACAGGTATTATTAAGAAATAAACTAACTTGCAAACAAAAACATGAGCAGAATACAAAACTGTGAAGAAATATTTTCCCCGAGGCTACATTTTAATTCCCCCCATTAAGACAATGTACCTGCAGTTGTACAAAGTGAAAGTGACCTGGCTTCCGCCTCCAGTAGAATTGGTGTTGTTGTAAAGTCGTCCCTGCCTCTTAAGAACAACTTTTGCTGCGAGTCTGCAGAGCAAGTAAAACCAACTTGGAACCTGCTTCTGGCAGTCAAATACGACAGCTCCTTCTTTGTATAACTTATGGGAACGATAGACATAGTAATACAATACTGTAAATGTTATCAGAAAAAAGCTAGCGAGGTAAAGGGATCCCCATGGAATGATAAACAACTCCATTCTCCCAATCATCAGACCTGTGTGAAGCGAGCAACAGTTGCTGGCAACATTATGCAACTTCTGGTAAGTCAGTCGGAGAGGGTCGAAAGCGTATTTTATTATTATTATTATTTATTTCTTAGCAGACGCCCTTATCCAGGGCGATTTACAATTGTTACAAGATATCACATTATTTTTACATACAATTAGTTTATTTTTTTACACATTATTTTTTACATACAATTACCCATTTATACATTTGGGTTTTTACTGGAGCAGTCTAGGTAAAGTACCTTGCTCAAGGGTACAGCAGCAGTGTCCCCCATCTAGGATTGAACCCACAACCCTCCGGTCAAGAGTCCAGAGCCCTAACCACTACTCCACACTGCTGCCCAGTATTTCAAAATAAAAGACCCAAATAATCTGCTAAAAAAAAATGCCTTACTGTATTTATTTTTGTTTATATTGCTTATTGTATTTCTATTTGTTTATATTGCTTATTGTATTTATATTTGTTTATGTTGCTTATTTTATTTATATTTGTTTATATTTCTATTATATATTTTGTATGTAAAAATCTGTCGTGTATATTTCAGCCATTCCTGAAAAAAATAAGGATTGTAACTCAGTAAAAGGGGGGTTAAATGTAATGAATAGACTCATAGTGAATAGAAAATGGGGTTGGTTGTGCCGGATCTAATTTAGAACCGGACCCGACACTACCCTGAGGTGGTCTCGAGTTCAGTTCTTAAACGCTGCGTAGTATGGACGCTAATTGGGCTTGTTGAGAGTCGCTTTAATTTTTTGAGTCGCGGTTTTTTTTGTAATAGGTGACGTGAATTAAACAGTTAAAAATGGTTGTAGGAGTGGTTTCGGTGATTGACTGGTGTCAATGTATATGCACGTCATTAGAAAAAAAATATGGAATTTGTATAAACACCCCACCCCTCCCTCTGAAATAGACTGGGCTTGTTTTGAAAGGCAGTGCCACTTTTTATTTCTGGTAAAACATGGCAACACTGACGCTAACCATATTTAGCACTAATACGGTTTTAAAAGCATAGTGTGGACAGGGCCAAAGAAAACATTGAATTAGACTACAGTATAGACTAGGGTAGGAATTGACCTCATCTATCACTAAGACTACAAAAACATTTATTACATTCCATTGACTTTTCATTGCAATTTTGCCAGTTTCTCTGGCATTTGCATCAAATATCTTTTACATGGAAGGATAAGGAGAATCATAACTTGCAATGGACACCTCTTAAGAGACAACGGTGCATTATGCCATACTCCTGACCATTCTAACAGTTATACATAATACAGACCTTTCTCCCATATAGCATTACAATCAGAAGCTCTTCCCCAGCCATGATAATGCCACGCATATCCCACTAGGAAAATAATAATAATATACATATACAAATATGATGGGTGGGCTATAAACTGGATTATGCAGCAGCCAGCAAACCAGACGGAGAAAAACTTTGATAACTATACGGTATGAACTTTAAAAACATTTTCTGTTTATATATATATATATATATATATATATATATATATATATATATATATATATATATATATAGTTGTAGTCAAAAGTTTACATACCCCAATGGAAATTTATAATTTCTAGAAATTTCTCAAAAACAAAGAATTTTAGGAAAACTCTTTTGTAGCAAACATTTTTTTGCAAAACTCCAACTTTAGCAAGATGAATGTCCAAGGTCGAAAAAACCAAGATGCAAACCTTTGTTAAAAACAAAACACAAAAGAAAGCGATTGGAGTTTTCCATTCAATACTTGAAGAAGCCTGATGATTTCTTCAACCAAATTTTATGATCAGACGAATCCAAAATATAACTTTTTTCACCAAGAAAGAAACAATATGTTTGGAGGAAGAGAAGAATTTAATGAAAAGTTCATCATGCCCAGTGTTAAACATGGTGGAGGTTGTGTGATTGTATGGGCTTGTTTTTCTTCCTCAGGCAACCTTTCTTCCTTGGCAACCTTTGTATTGTAGAAGGATCGATGAATGTTGCAAAATATGAAGACATTTTGCACTCTTATTGTTTACCTAGTGCTAGAAGGCTTATTGGGCAGAAGTTTATATTCCAGCAGGATAATGACCCTAAAAGGGAGATTACAGTTATGGATTGGCCATCTCAGTCCCCAGACTTGAAGATGTTGTGGATTGAATTGAAGGCTGCTGTTGCAAAAAGGAAACCAAAGTCGATTGCAGAACTCAATGCTGTATGTGTTGAAGAATGGGCAAAAATATCTCTGGAAAGATGCCAGGAACTGATTTCAAAATACAAAAAAGACTGCAAGCTGTAAAGGAAGCAAATGGTGGGCACACTAAATACTACTGTAAGGGTGTCCAACTGCTTTTGTCAAAGTATGACATTATTTTATGTATGTTATGTAATAGTTGTTGTTTTATTATGAAGCTGAATATCTTTCAATAGAACAATTAGAAATTATAGAAATCACTTTCTTTGTGGTTTTTCTAAAAAAAAAAAAACTTGTCTGTGATAATACGGAGTATGCAGTTACCCAAAGTTATACTGATGTTAGGTCATAACTATATTTATAACAAACAAACCAGTGAAGGATCCTTAGAGGGGGCAAGGGAGGTAGTGGCTCCTCAAATTTTCAAAGTGAAACATTATAATATACTAATTTTCAATAAAATAAACTAAAATTATTGTCTACAAATTTAAGAAAAAAATGCAATTTTAACCTAAACCCTAGTCAACAGTATTGTACTGGGTAAGCTAAGCATGCAGTATGAAATTGCAAAGAAATCCATCAGCCCGTACCAAATGTTTAAAAAGCAAGTAAATGTCAATACATTATTTTTGCTTCATGCACTGCAATAAAACTGTTGCCAGTTGAAAATTAGCACCCCATATGAGGTAAAAAATTTATGAAGCTATTTTATTTATGGGAACATTGCTCAGCCAGTTATAGGGGATATGTAGTAATTGCTCTGGAAGGCAGATGGAGGAAGGGCACTTTTTCTACAATGTCAAGAGGCCTCACAAATATTAGTGGTTCAACCGTCAGAAGTCATCATAACATTTTGGAAAGCAATTGTGCGTGAATGCCTAGAGTCTAGTAGTTGCTCTAATTGCACAGGCATGCCACATGCCTGATGACAACACCCCACTCAAAAAGTATTTCATACAGCAGAAACAGCATGTCAACAATGAAAGTACAGAAAAGTGAAGAAAAGCAGTGTTACTTAGTGGCAAGGCATGTTTTGAAAGCTATGATTCATGAACTGTGGTGGGGAGCATGCAGTTCATGCCACACACCTCCTCTCATGTGCGCAGCACACATGACCGCAACTAGCCACCTCCCCCCTTGAAACACCACCCCCCTCCCGCTTTGTCAGTTTTCCCCCCTCTGGATTATTGTGGGTTGGCTGTCGGGTTGATCCCGACTCCAGTGCTTCCCCCTGGAGACTGAGAACCAGCGACATGGACAGGGATGTGGACATTGCAACAAACTGATAAACGTGCATGAATAAAAATCAGCCAACCCCACAGTGCCTGAAGATTGAAGTTATACAGTAATAACATTTTGTAGAAAGGTGGTTTAAAGTATTATGATTGAAGTTATACAGTAATAACATTGTGTAGAAAGGTGGTTTAAAGTATTGTGATTGAAGTTATACAGTAATAACATTGTGTAGAAAGGTGGTTTAAAGTATTATGATTGACGTTATACAGTAATAATATTGTGTAGAAAGGTGGTTTAAAGTATTATGATTGAAGTTATACAGTAATAACATTGTGTAGAAAGGTGGTTTAAAGTATTATGATTGAAGGTATACAGTAATAACATTGCATAGAAAGGTGGTTTAAAGCATTATGATTCCTTTATTTTGGATGCAATGCATTCTGTGCACTTTAAGCTTACCTTTCATAATAAATTAAGATTAATTAGGACTACCTTTTTTCTCGGCAAGTCTGGTCGCTCATCAATGAGTTTGTTGCGCTCCACCTGTTGACTTTAACAACAGTTCAGTGAGCACAGAGGCTCACCGGTGGAGCAACCTGCAAATAACACAAGGCGCCCATTATATCTGTGCAGGGAGGCAGACCCCTCCCCTAGACTGAACCAACTACATATGTGGTAATAGAAAAATAAACTAAACATTTTATAATCATAAATAAATACAAACGTAAGCAATAAATCAAACATAATCAAGCAAGCACATGCATTAAAAACTACAGCTTTAAACAAGCAGAGGGATACTTAATTAAAATCAGCTACCCCTTCTCTACATTATCAATGGTACTGCCCTGACTACAGTAAGTTAGTACCCAGGGAAGTTATTAAAAGATTCCCTCAACAAGATGGTGGTTTCCCCACTTCCTGTAACAAAATGGAGGGCCTCACCACCACACCCCACTCCTGGTAGGCCAAACCATGCATACAAACAAATGCATAATAAAATCATTTTGGTTTCTTTTTAACCAATTATATTAGTAATAGTTACTGCAATGCATTGTCTTGGGCGTGTGCACCCTTCCAGTACAACTACATGTACAAAACATTTAAAACTTTCTTTTGTTTTATTTTTCAGGACCCTCCCAGCTGCAAAACAGGTAATACAGTATGTGAACAATTAAAATAAAGTCTTTGCAGTCCATTGCAAGATTCACAATGTGAGGGCCTAACCTTCACACTGATACCTAAACTAAAGTGTTACCCAAATATTTGTATTATAATTTTGTTGCAGTTAGAGGTTTTGCAAGTGTGTAGTAAGGGATTATTGGTTGTAAATCTGTTCTTTTTTTTTTTTTGCTTTCTGCTTTTCACTGCTCACATATTTTGACAAGACCCATTTAAATTAACTTCATATTAAATAAGTGTATTTGTTAAGAACATATTCAGGCCATTAAAGAGAGTGGAATAACAATTGCAGCTATCAGATTTTAAACCACGGCCCAACAGTAATGAACTTCCAGTTAATCAATGCACTTCAGTTGCCAGATCTGTCTGAGCAATTTTCTAAATCTTTAATCAGTTACAAATGGCCTGCCACTGGAGCTTTTATGAACTAGTCTATTCTATTTTATGTGAGCATCGAACTTCATATGAAACAAGTCCCATTGCTTCCTATAAATTTAAACCAAATATATAAATGCTTTATGGCCTACATTAACCGATTCCTGTACGTATGGATGTACGATATAGTGGAGCCCATCTTTCCATGTATCTGGAGAATCCCTAATTCAATTGTCACCAAACTTGGTATTAACATTATTTAGCATACATTTTTGGAGATATAGGGGTGTCTGTCTGTTTGTACAGTACATCAGTCTATCTGTATGTCTGTAGCAGTACTGCGGGTTGAAGCGCTGCTACAAGTATTTATAGTACAGAAATAAACTAAACATTTTTACAAAATACTGCTCACAGAGCGAAATAAAACTTCAAACAAAAACACAAAAATACTGACACCAACAAGTACCATGCTGGTCCTTTACACGCAGGGCTCTTCTACCCTGCTACAATGTCACACTTAAGTTTTTGCATATATCTGGATAACCACTTATCCAATTTATTAACATTATTTAGTTGTTGAGAGTATCAGATTCTGGAAATATATGGAGGTATCTGTCTGTCTGTCCATCCGTCTGTATTTTACACATATATTTACATATGCACGATCTGGAGAATCACTTTTCAAATTGTTATTAAACATGTGCATTGCCATTTCTTATTCTACACTAACTGTACATACTGTTGTCATGGTCATCAAAATTCTCTTGATACTGATGGCTCTAATTTTGAACTTACAGCTGTGGTGGAGGAGGTACGTAAGTAATATACTTGTTTACTTTGAATCCTAGTAACTGGGGTACACAATAAGACATATATATACTGTATATATTTTTAATTTAGTCATCGCCAATGTTTTTTACCCCAGTTTTCTCCCAAATTTGGGATGCCCAATTATTATTTTTATCCCCCCAGCAACTCAGGAAACGGAGGCTGAAACACGCGTCCTCCGAAACGTGTTCCTGCCAATCCGTCATTTTTCACACTGCGGATCCACAGCGAAGCCACCAGACCTATAGTGCCGGAGGACAACACAGATCTGAATGGCTCCACTGCAGACCCGCAGGTGCAGCCACAGTGTGCCAATTGTGCGCCGCCCCCTAGGAACCCCCAGTCACGGTCGGCAATGACATAGAATGGATTCTAACCTGCGATCTCCAGGCTATAGGGCGCATCCTGCACTCCATGCGGAGCGCCTTTACTGGATGCGCCACTCGGGAGCCCCAAAACACAATTTTTTAAGACAACCTTACACAGCTTTCATGCCACACCTGGAACAGAGAAACAGCTGTGGGAATTTACAAAGGACAACTTTTAAGGAGAATAAGAGTTCAACAGAATCAGGGTTGCATAAAACTAAGGAATGGCCATAACACTTGAAAGGTATGAAAAGCAGAACTGTATAACGCCCATTATGGTATCTCCATATTGTCTTACTTTTAACAGCTTATAATGACACATAGTTTCATGATTTGCACTAGCCCTCAAGCCTGAACAATAACCAAAACATGTGCCATAACAGCAGCAAAAGCATGTCAACCCTAACACAAACTCCTAATGATAAGATTAACCTAATTGCTCTAAATTGGTTCTAGAAATGCCAAGTCGAACTCTGTCGTAACCTATTGTAACAAAGGTTTGGATTCAGCACCCACCAGCACTTGAAGCATCTAAAATGCTGCATTCCAGACCACTAAAAAGCGATAATAATGTGCAAACGGGGTGCAAGTCAAGTGTCCACCACTGGAACCACTGATGCCAAGCATTTTGGTCTGATTAGTGGTCTCTAAGAGCAGATCTGGTTTAATTTAATTCAGTTTCCCCATGACCGGCTGCATTATGCAGATCATGTCATCAATCATGGAGCTCTTTCTTTGCTTTATATTTCTCCTGTGTATAGTTGCTAAAATAATGTCACTTTAAAGACTGTTTTTATTTACACTAGATTAAATAAATAGTGATTTCTTCCGGCTACTTTATTGACTTACTCTGCATCTCGAACCTAAGGGACCTTCAAAGTCCCAGTGCTCAAGGAAAATCTTGTGTTCTAGCTTCTGTCCCCTGTAGTCTGTGCTTTCTCCTGTAGTCCCATTATACTGGAATGGCTTTGTTTTGGTTTACTCTTTACACCTTCCTCAGTAATTTACCTTTTTACTTCTATTTTCCTTCACTCATCTCTGTGCAGGTTATTACTGTACTGTAGTGTTGCAAAGAAACAAAAGCTTATTTTAAAGTGGAACTGAATAGGCTGTAGGGTTTACAACCAATCATGATTTCCTTTATCCTGATTTCATTAAGTTGTAAAGTTATTGTTAATGAATCAAAGATCACATTGTGTTTTTGTTGCAGGCTTTTTTTATTCTCATAGTATTATAATGTCACCAACAATTAACTCTCACCATCCCAGTTAAATGCATTATTATCTTTTCAAATCCAATATGAACATGATCATAATATTTGTGTGTACAGTCATTGATTGATGCTTGTTAGAATCTGACTCTTGCTCCAGGCCTTATGGAAAGGAGATCTTAACTCTCGTGGGAGCTTCTTTAATTTAAAGGGAATTTGAGTCCAGTGTGAAGAATGTGTTTGACTAAATGCATTTTGTCTGAATGTTTAAGCGTGGTGTTTGGAAAAATACATTTCATCCACAAAATGATTTTTAGGTCTGTGACTTCAAAACCCTCAGTGACTTATCTGTATATAAGGACCACTCTGAAAAACGATTTCTTCCCCATGTTAAATACAGAGATATAATGACCATCTGTCTGTAGAGACCACTTTTAGATATCCCTTGGTTGTTTGACTGTATATCTTTGTTTCTGGCAGCTGATGTAATGAAGCAAGTGTGAAAGGAGTTGACAAAGAAATGACTGTATTTGGTTCATTACAAGTTTCTACTTACAAATGACAAGGAAAAACAAATTGTCACTAGAATTTTGAAGAAAGTAATGATTAAAAAAAAAAAAAAAGTAAGTACACATTGGGGTAAGGGGACTTTTGTTTTGGATATGTAACAAATAAACTAATAACATAAGTGGATGTGCACAGCCCATACAATATCCAATAACAGTTTTATTTGTTATTGACAATTCATATCTGGCAGAATATGGAATGAGGCAAAATAGCAACGCATTTCAATTGAACTCTTGACACATAGTGAATGATCTAAATCTGATGGCTGTGACTGGCAGGACTTCATCCTATGCTTCAGTGCTTTGCTGTATGGTTGCCAATCTAGCTATATTTAAGCCCTTCATTGGGGTTACCTGGACTCCCAAGCACAAATTTAAGAAGCATCTGCTCTGGAAGAATAATAATTATTTTTCACACACCATTTACTACTATAGATATGCTAAATCAATTTAACCAGATCTCTAAAGGTCATTGTGCTTTTTCAGAGTAATTTAGTCAGTGCTAGTTTTTTTCAGTTTTATTATGGCATGGCACATACACTAGGCTATATGTATGTGAAATAATTTGATTTGGGCATCAACCCAGCCTGCCCCCCACCCCCTGCCAATACACACACAAAATGACACTTTTTCCAAATAAAGTTGTAGTAGAAATATTACCGGAAGCGGTGGGGCATATGTATTTTACTCAGGGCATATAAGACATCTTACCTGCTGATGTTCCAAGTGCCAAGTACAGTACTGGTCTGTATGCTGTCTTCTTTCGCTTCTGTTAATATTAAAAGTCATATCTGTTATTCAATTGAATGGTTTAGTAATACTACCTGTTACTGTTTAGTAATTTCTGGTAGTTGTGGTGGATTTGTCTTGTGCCATTAACCTTCGGCATAGTAACAGCAGTGAAAGAAGAAAGACACAGACTTACCCTTTTCTCATTTGGGAACAGAGTTAGGTCAGGTGTTATTTAGGATATGATTAATACAAGGGAATTGAAGATTAATCTATTTTTTTTTAAATCGACTACTGTGGCAATGCGCCCCGCCCGTGTGCATTTGTGTGATATGTGTTGTATGTTGCGTGTGTAAATGTTGGTGTATAGATTGGTACACGGGATATAAACGGGTCTGTGTTTCACGTGTATTTTAAAGTGTAGATTTGTATTTAGGCACGAGGAGAGCACAAATCACTTCACATGCTGGTTAAATGTAATATGTGAGCACGGGGTTGCACAGAATTAATTCACGTGCTGGGATTCAAGTGAATAATTAATTAGTAATTGAATCCCAGCACAATAGTATATATAGACGCACATTTCTTGCACTCAGGGTTAGGTGTTCGGTGAGTGGAGAACGGGATTGGAGCGGAGGTAAATGTTAATGAAAAGAGTAAGAATTAGTAGTTGTTTTCACTCACCGTGTTTGTCTGTTTGTCTGTCCGTGCACCGTTTGTTTAGTGGTAGTCCGTTTTGTTTATATGTTTCTTTTGGCTACAAGTGCCGTGTCCAGTGTTTTTGTCTGTTCCAACCTTTTATTTTCTGTTCTGTTTATTAAATGCTGAACGCGATCACGCGTTCAGCCTCACCAAAACCCCATCTCTCTGTCGTTTGTGTTCCTGTTTCTGGTCTGACGCCACCCACTCCGGCCGTTTTTGTGACGCGTGGTGTCATCGTGGGATAGCCGCGCCTCCAAGCGTCAGACCAGGAGGGGTCTGGATTAAAAAAAAAAAAAAAAAAAAAAAAAAGTCAATGGCAGAAGACGCCGTCAAACTGCGGGACTGGTTCCTAGAAAATGCTGGGCTGGAGGCCCAGTCTCTGCCCATGGTCGTCCGGGCTCTGTGGATGATGGACTGTGAGAGATGGGAGGCATATCAGGAGGAACACACCCCAAACACCTTGGAGGAAGGTGTGGAGTTTGTCCTCAGCTACCTGGAGGCAACCATAAATGGAACAGCAGCCCAGGTAGCAGGACCACCAGCAGAGGAGTACCTGCTGTCCCCATCTCCACCAGCAGAGGGTGAGTACCTGCTGTCCCCATCTCCACCAGCAGAGGGTGAATGCCTGCTGGTTTTGCCTCCACAGCCCGAGCGGGAGGAGCCTGAGCGTCCACAGCCCGAGCGGGAGGAGCCTGAGCGTCCACAGCCCAAATGGGAGGAGCCTGAGCGTCCACAGCCCAAATGGGAGGAGCCTGAGCGTCCACAGCCCAAATGGGAGGAGCCTGAGCATCCACAGCCCAAACGGGAGGAGCCTGAGCGTCCACAGCCCAAGCGGAAGGAGCCCGAACGTCCTACGCCTGAGTGGGAGGAGCCCGAACGTCCTACGCCTGAGTGGGAGGAGCCCGAACGTCCTACGCCTGAGTGGGAGGAGCCCGAACGTCCTACGCCTGAGTGGGGGGAGCCCGAACGTCCACAGCCCAAGAGGGGGGAGTCGGTGCGTCCACAGCCCAAAAGGGAGGAGTCGGTGCGTCCACAGCCCAAAAGGGAGGAGTCGGTGCGTCCACAGCCCAAAAGGGAGGAGTCGGTGCGTCCACAGCCCAAAGGGAGGCAAGTCGGGGCTTCCACAGCTCTGGGACCCAAGCCACCAGCAGAGGGGAAATGCCTGCTGGTTCAGCCCCAAGAGCCGGAAGGGGAGGGGTTACAGGCTCAACCCCCTGAAAATTTTTGGGGGGGAGAAGGGCAGGATGCTGGTGTCCCCCAGCAGCCTCTCGCTATGCTGCTGAAGGCAGCACGGCGTGCACATGCCCAGCCGCCACAGCAGAGGGAGCCAGCACCGCCAGGAGCAGAGGAGCTGGAGCTGCCTCTGCCTCCACCACCTCCAGGAGCAGAGGAGCAGGAGCTGCCTCTGCCTCCGCCACCACCACCGCAAGGAGCAGAGGAGCAGGAGCTGCCTCTGCCTCCACCACCGCCCGGAGCAGAGGAGCAGGAGCTGCCTCTGCTGCCCGTACCTCCGCAGGGAGTACGGTGGCCGGAGCCCCAGAAAGGGGAGCTGCCGGCCACGAAGGGGGAGGAGGTCTGGAGACCACCAACCCCAGCAGCAGTTTCGCTGCCGGAGATCGTGGGGGAGGTCCGGAGACCTGCTCCCACTGCAGCTTTTTCGCTGCAGGAGTTCTTGTGGCCGGAGCCCCACAGGAGGGAGCTGCCGGCTACGAAGAAGGGGGAGGTCGGGGGACCACCTGCCCCCGCAGCTTTTTCGCTGCAGGACGGGACCAACAGGCTGTCAGCCGTGCCACTACCGGCAGGGGTGCTGACAGCATGGCCAGCCATGGGCCCACTGAAGCCTCCCTTCCCAGCCCGAGACTTTGTCCTGGACTGCTGGGTTTTTAAGGGGGGAGGTGGCCGTTGAGGCCATGTGTGCTGCGCACAAGGGGGGGTATATGTGGCAATGCGCCCCGCCCCTGTGTGCATTTGTGTGATATGTGTTGTATGTTGCGTGTGTAAATGTTGGTGTATAGATTGGTACACGGGATATAAACGGGTCTGTGTTTCACGTGTATTTTAAAGTGTAGATTTGTATTTAGGCACGAGGAGAGCACAAATCACTTCACGTGCTGGTTAAATGTAATATGTGAGCACGGGGTTGCACAGAATTAATTCACGTGCTGGGATTCAAGTGAATAATTAATTAGTAATTGAATCCCAGCACAATAGTATATATAGACGCACATTTCTTGCACTCAGGGTTAGGTGTTCGGTGAGTGGAGAACGGGATTGGAGCGGAGGTAAATGTTAATGAAAAGAGTAAGAATTAGTAGTTGTTTTCACTCACCGTGTTTGTCTGTTTGTCTGTCCGTGCACCGTTTGTTTAGTGGTAGTCCGTTTTGTTTATATGTTTCTTTTGGCTACAAGTGCCGTGTCCAGTGTTTTTGTCTGTTCCAACCTTTTATTTTCTGTTCTGTTTATTAAATGCTGAACGCGATCACGCGTTCAGCCTCACCAAAACCCCATCTCTCTGTCGTTTGTGTTCCTGTTTCTGGTCTGACGCCACCCACTCCGGCCGTCTTTGTGACAACTACACATTTAATTTAACTGTAATAAAGTAAACACTAAGTAGAGCCAATGCATTTACTAAAATAGCTGTGTTTTTACTTGGTATTTCAGTGCTTCGTTTTATTATATAGTTTTACTTCTACTGAATATTCTAGTGTTGACTGGCTCTAAAATTCTGTATCATATGGGACACATGACTAATAAAAACCCTAGTTAATGTATTTCCCATTCCTTATAGACTACTGGCATGCAGTAAATCAGTTATCAGTAGTTTTACAGTTGAGGCATTGACTACAAGCAATTACGGTATAAATAAGTGATACATTTCAGCTGCTTTTTTTTTTTTTTTTACGGGACACTGTAGAGAAATGCAGGCCTGTTGTATTTGTAATTTATTTACCAAAGGAGTGATGTTTCTTTTAAGACTAAAACTAATTTCCTCCTTAAAAAAATAATAGCTGATTTAGCATAAACCATAAGAAGCTTCTGTGCAGACATTTCAAAAGTTGTTTGTGTATTTTCTTAGGGGTTGTCAAGAATCATCACAGAGACATGTTGTCTGTAAGGTTGACAATTATACTGTGTAACCTTCCAGTAAAACAAACACAGTGGAGAAAAAGAGCATGAAATCAGTGCTTTGGCTGCTTGTCTTCATCTGGGGGAAAAAGTGTAAGCATACTACAATACATTATCCACTCAAAGTTGAACTCCCTTATACTGTCAAATGAAGTGCTACTTAATAACAATGTTCTCTTTTTGTTCTTGTTGACATTTTTTTCCCATCTGAAAAGTCTTGAATATCAGACAATGGGCAGGATTTTCAGAAGGTTGTAAATGATAGCTCCAGTGCTAATCAACTAATCAGTATGTAGCATTGATTTTGGCATTTTCAAGCAGTCGTTATGCCAATTTCGTTATTGTGATTTCTGAAATGATGTTGATTTACAAAATAATATTAATATCTTAACGAGCAGTGCTTCTTGCGACTATTTCTTTTGTTTGCAGGTGAATTTAAAAGCAAATCTGTGTTGTCAGAATTTATCAGGAGTTAATTTGCACTTGGAAAAGGAGGGTTTTAATTAACAAAAGAGTAGAGAGAGAGCATACAGGACAGGAGTTAATTTCTTACAGACTAGATAATTCAATATTTGTAGTTATGAAAATATTTATTTTCCATACTTGTGGTTATGAATGAGATTTATTCACTTGTTTTAACCATTTGTAACCTTCTGGAATGTTTGTTGTATTGCTAAAATGATATACTGTTTTTTGCACCCAGTGTAATGTTACTACCAAGAAATGATCAATGCAACTGTGGCCTATCTGAATTCTGCATAAGTACATTATATGACATCTGACCTCTACCTGTAGATTTTATTTGAATTATACAAATAAAAACCTAACTGTAAATAATGAAATCTTGGTATAGAAAATGGCATATTAGATATTATAATAGCATTTCCTTGGGTGATTGCAGATTTGCAATGCGTCCTTGGCTTTAGCACCTGTGTCTAATCCACACAAGAACGAAGAACAAAGGAAACACAGATCCACGGTAATGACTCCCCGCAGACTTTATGTACAATGTACACTCACCTTCACACGTTTGAATGCATATACAATGTTCTTATAATACTGTAAGTGTTCGGTGGCTACTTCTAATCATGTTGCGTTTATTTATCATGGAGGCAAGCAAAGAGTACCAGAGAAAATGCATGATTAGAGGAATTCACCAAACAATTAATGGTGAATTGGGTTAGGGAGTTCTATCGTAATTTTAAAAGTTTAATACATATATAATTAAGTACTACATACATGGTGTACAGTACATGTCTAATAACTAACAACTACAAACACGTTATACGTATTTATTTATAGCCTACAATCGTACATACTAAAAATTACAACCAAGCCTACACTTCATGAGCTGACAAGTCTACCACACCCACCGCCCCTTAAAAAAAAAAGTGCTTTTTTTCTTTTTAACCAAAAAAAGATTGCAAAATACACATTAAGAGTTGTGTATAATAAGTTGTGGCAGGTGGGAGAGCTGTATCCCTGTTATCTACAAAAGCTCTTGTTACCATACCGCGCTGGGTTTTGAAAATCCTGCCCAGTGGGTTTTATACTGTAACCAATTGTCTCAGCAGGGCATTGGAGCAAATGTGCACTGTACCAAATTGGAGAATATTGGATGCTGAGTTACCAAAGTTGTTTGTGCTCAAATTCTGCTTAATGGCCACTTCAATACAAACCCCCAATTAGAGCCATATTATTAGTCTACTTACTGACTTCTCTGTAAATAGACCTTCAATATTAAGGCCAAGCCACTATTGCAGATTACTTTTATGTTTGATAGCGTTGCTGTAATTGCAATTGCTATACACAGGATATATATTATATACAAGATGTGCAGTTTACATGTGTATCATAAGTTACAACCTAAATTAATACTAACTGTTTTTCTTGCAGCTGTCCACAAAAGATGATGTTACTGCCAAGCCTTTATTTATATTTGAGAAAAAAAAGTTATATTGTGAAGACTAAAGCTTATGCTTAATTGATAATATACAGTAGTGTATATCAACACAGTTTAAATGATGATCGAACTATTAACAGTGTGTTTTTAGCATACAGAAGAGTGCATTTTATGAGAGGAGCTTGTTATACAAAGCATGGGCTTTATACAAGGGATGTTAAATGAAACTGTTTAGTCATGCGCCCAATGCGTGCGGTATGTGCACTACATGGCAAGAGAGTAAATTCTGTGTACCCTCAGTAGTAATACCCCCACTCTATTAAGGTTATATTGTGGTGGTCACTTGACTGGTCTTAATAGAGAGTTTTCAGGTTATTGTTTATTGCCACCTTAATCTACTTAATACCTGCCTTATAATTCCGGCCTGTACAAAATTATTAAAATGCAATCTCCTTTCCTTTTATTATGAGCACCCCACATACAATGCTGTATTTTCAATACATCAATTTGTTTTCAGAGATGAGCTGGAAAACTGGGTGACTGCTGGATTGTAGCTACATGTCGTAACATTGATTCAGTAGGTCTGTGACAGTCCTCCAATGGCATTTTGACCCCCTCATCTGTTACTGTTGCTCTCAGCTGCTATGACAAGCTAGGTGGTGGCTGTCTTGCCTGGAGTCATCGCTCCAAATTAAGGTCGGGGTACAGGGGAGGTCACTGGAAAGGCCTAAATTGGTTTCATGCTCATTCAACCAATTGATGACTACCCTGGCCTTGTAGCATGGCATATCATCTTGGAAAACATCATCACCTCTGGGGAAATACTGTATTCAGGGGGACCCTGAACATATAAGATGGATGCCTAGACTGTTGCCACATCTCAGCTGTCAGGTGGAATTTAAAGTACTGTGATGAAAATTGAGTTGGGGGGGGGGGGGGGGACCCGGGGACCCGGTTCCGGATTTTCTACCCGTGCCGACCTCGTTTAAACAAAAAAAACAATTCTGTATTTCTACTATTCTATGTTGTTCGGATTCTGTTTAACTCCAGTAAGTCTACTTTCTCTTTAAAATACCAATGATGTCCTTCCCTTCTTTTAGCTAAAGATGACTATGTAATTACTGTATATGCACAGTTGAATATGTCTCTTATTGTAGAATACCATCTTGTAGTACTTTGTGGTTTCTGGTCTCCTTGCCCCTCCAAAACATATTCAGTACCGGTGCCTTTCCTGCTTAAAGAAGCCTCTGAATCCACCACACTAAGTCATTTTTAGATATGCATGACATTAAATTCGCTTTGACATTGTAATGGGAACATAGCCATTACTTCATTCACACTTATACCTTCAGAATGTGAATGTTGTTTATTATTTAGGTACTTTGAATAGTATATCAATTAAAAAATATATTCTTAATTTAAACAGGGGGTACAGTATGGGAAATTATTATTTTGCACTGAAAAACATATCACTCGCATTTTAGATTACAGGATGCACATAACCATGTAACAAGATGGTAACAAGTGAAATTGAGTTGAGTGTGTTTGTTACAAACTTTTTAACAAGTGGGTAACTACCAACGTTTCCTTCTCCTACATGGTAACTACCAATGATGTGCCCGAGTCCAAGCACTAAATATATATATAGGGGGAATGGCTATATATATATATATATATATATATATATATAATATATATATATATATATATTAAGACTGTTGCTCAATTAAAAATTAATAGGATAATTTTTGTGCATTAGTTGATTAATCGGTAGATTCATCCCTGCACCTTTTTAATAATGGTAATGATCTTATAGTAGCTGTCCTGCATATTAATACACACAAAAAAACAATAGAATCTAGAATAACATAAACCCAATGGGAATTTTGTCATTTTAAAAGTGTTTTTATTTCAATAAATGTAACACATTTTCACAGAACGTCGTTAATCCATGAAAGAGTTTAATAGCAAAATATAATGCACACTGAGAATGGATTTTTTTTTGTCTTTGATGCAAACATACCGTATATAACACTTATGGCTCCTTATAAACAACCTTTATTTTATTTATTTACATTATATTTAGGGCTTCCAGATTTTCGGTATTAAAAAAAACAACAAAAAAAAAATCAGGACCATGAAACAGTTAACCATCAGTTAAAGCAACTCTCCTACCCATGTTCCACAATATAAACTAGTAAAAATCGGTACACATAAACAACTTGAACAGTAATGTAATATTAACTGTACTAACATCAATAAAACAAAACGTTATAGTCGCAGCTTGTGACACTAGTAAAAGACATTTACTCGTCTGAAACCATGCCAGGCCAAATCAAGGAATCGTATATATATATATACACAGCTTGGAAAAATAACAACCTCTGATTGGTTAAACAGCACCACATGACTGTGCAAATATATAGCGTATAGCACAGGTTGCATACTAATGAGCCGCTTCACACTGAATAAATCACTACGCACCACTACATTCTAAATTCCATGACAAACTGCCATTTTATTTGTTGTTAGTTACAAAACCACAGCCCAAAATGAGTGACATTTCACCTATTTCCTTTAATATATTTGGGAATGAAACTCCACCTAAATGGTACAACACTAACTTTCTGGGTAAAGACAGCAGTCCATCTAAAAAAAAAATAGATGAGGAACAGCTAAATGCAATAGAAGAAAACAAAGATTGAAAAACACACTACAGCATGGGCTGGTTAATGTACTTAAAGAAAAAAATATGGCCATTCATTTTATGGAAATAAGTCCAAAAAATCTCAACAAATTAAGGGAATTTTATGCCAGTGCAAGTTCTTTTCAGTAGTATTCAGTCTCCGGTTTTATAATGCTGAGCTGGACTAAATATATTTTTTAACAGTAGAAGTTTTAACATCTCTGCTGACAACGAGTTTAAAACTAGCAATAATGTATTCTAGTCAGTCAGGAAAACTCTTAGAAAAGCGGGTAAAGACAAGGCCAGACACCAACCCCTGAATTACCGGCCTGGATTTGAAGTGTCTGTGGGAAACTGAGGCACTGTCCTCTGACAACGCGGTCGGATTGGTGCGTAAAATCTGGTTCAATCGTCAACTTAATCTGGCACGACTTGGATGCGAGGGTGTCCGACAACTAACGACCTCCGACTTCAGTCTCCATTGCAGCTGCTCCCCTTACTTCCTTAGTGTCATTTGAAACTCCACCCATCATCACAGCTTGTGGTCAGTCCTCCAGTTTCTAGTGAGATGGCACTTTCGATGCAGAAATTCACAATAAACCAACATGTACAATTTATTTTTAATAAGCGAACAATGAATTAAATTCAATTCAATTTGGGACTATATTACACTGCGGATGTATACACAATAAAAGTTTCTGGTTTTGTCTTAATTTAAATGTGTTTTAATTTGAATTATTTTTCTTCCCACAAGTAACAGGTAGCCGTGTTCCAGGCGTGGTATATATCATGGGAACCGCACGGCCCGTCGAGGTGTATACCTTGCATATATGGGTCAGAATATATTAACACACAATAATATGTCTCGAGTTGGTTTTGAGCCAGAATGCATGAGTGGTGCAGCCACAATTGCATTACAAGCTCTAGTATGACTTTGTGAAGTTTATATTCTATGTCATGCGCATGAAAGACTACATCCCAGCTAAGACAGCTATGGAATGGACCCCAGAAGGACCCCGCAGAAGATGAAGAACCACAACAATGTGGCGAAGAACAATCAAGTTAAAATCTGCTGGGTTAACCTGGGGCACGACCTTGTGCAAGTTTTATGTGCCACTACTAGAGGATGAGTGAGTGAGTGAAATAAAAAATGTTTTAAGTGGGATTACCAGCTCAATGTAGATTTGTTTCTCTGGTTAACCACTTATCATTTTCACCCCTTGCAGAGGAATGATGCAGATGTTTATATTTCATGGAATTCCTCTCATTATTTAACATTATTTAAGGTTTAAAAACTAAGGGTGTGCAGGAGTTTGCTTTACTGTAAGTGGGACAACTGTAACTGGGTGTAGTCATAACAGGAAGTCGTGTAAAATTATAAAATAGCATGTATAGGGATCATATTCGAAGACCCTGTCGTGCTGTCATATACTTCTGGTCAGAAATGCATGTCTCACTAGTCGGAGTTTGCCCCTGCCCACTGTAAACATGTCCTCTTCCTGTTGACCACCCCCATTTCTGAACCTGAATCCAGCACACCCCTATGAAAACCCCTAGTTCCTCTACAAGAAATGGGTTTGCATATCTTCTTGTTTTTCAGACTCTTGAACATAGTAAAATATATTGGTGAACAAGCTCACCAAACCACTTACAGTTTGAGACCTCCTTCCTGATGTTAAAAGTAAAGATGCATCCATCTGCAATTCAATAGGAATATAATTGTCTATTGTAATTTATTTTGCAGTTGAAAGAAAACAGGTAAGCAAAAAACTGGAAACATTGTATCTTATTGCTCTGAAGCTGTTTGAAATTCATTAAAGCCTGACAGTCAAGCTCCTACCTCTGCAAACAGCTTGGTGTATAAAATAAACCTGACGTTTGTGATCTTAAGTAACACTACCCGTCCCTTTGTACATTTGTTTTACTAATAGGCCTGAGCAGTATCTTCTGTTATGTTCAGATCAAGGCCAAAACATAAAATCTCAGAACCAGCTGTGTGTGTGAATTAGGTCATTAAAACTGATTTCACATCATGGCAATCGAATGCTACAGCCATTCAAAATGATGGACAGTCAGTAATAGCTGCAATCATTCACTAAGGGTGTGCTACAATATAGATGGCTTCAAAAATGGATGTAATAGTGGTTCAAAGTTTTTCCAGAAGCAAATGGACCTTCTGTAACTGAAATATATTCCAATAAAAACATAGGGCAAACAATTGACCATTATAACTGAGATTGTAAGTATGCAATATATAGTAGAGTCTGACAAACATAACACCTTGGTGTGCTTTCAGTGATGTAAAACCATTTTGTGTAGTGTGCATGTTGAATGAACAAACAAGCCACAAGCAGTTTGGTAGTGACTACAACCTCTAAATTACAACATACTGTCCTATAGATTCCCAGTGTCAGGGGTCAATGTGAAACTGGTGTTTTTGTGTGGCAGCATCTTACAGACCATGGGCAATGGTTTTCTTAGAGCAGCAAAGTGCATATCATTGGTAATCAGATTTCCATTCTGTGGGGTAAACAGTATCATTACTCACAGGAAGGTTTCAACTATATTTCTTATTGCTTCAATTAGTCATGCATTAACTTCCACCCCTCAGATAATCAATGGCTGGAGGCTATTCTTTATGTATTAATACTAGATTTGTAGGATGCTTTTAAGCACCATGAGATTTTTTAAAACCCTGAAGCCATTTAGAATATTATATAAAATATCTAGCTTGAAAGCTTCATTACATTTGTAAACAACCATATGGGGATGTAGTTTGTTTTTCAATGCCTGCCTTTTAGATACAAATCATACAAAAGAGCATTACATTCATGGTTATAAAGAACACACTTGCAAAATACACTTAATAAAATTACTTATTTTTTATAATAAGTTGAAAACCCAGATGTGTTGTGTCTAAACTATTTATAAATGACCACATACTGTACAATATAGTACAATACACTACAATACACTGTACTGGTATTCTAGAGGGGAGTCCCAGCTTTTAAGAAAATGTACCCTCACAGATGTATGGGATGACAAGGAATGCCCTGTTTAAAGGAACAGTGAGTAGGCAAATACTCATTCTTCTTACCTAGCACACTTCATTTTGCAGTGTTTCTCTGTATATTTAGATGTTTTTTCAATGCTGTGAGCTCTTTACCACTTTCGTTAAGTGGCCCAATAGTCTATAAACCTTTCGTTCACCTCAAAGGATCTGTTGTGGTTAAAGTTGCATGTAAAATGAGATTGTTGCTACAAAATGTTTTATATTCAGCCTTGGAGGATAAAGCTACAGATGGGAATGCAGTTTGGCATGACTTACAGGTCCCAAGATTTCATTACCATGGAGACTGAATTACTTTTTGCTTACCATAGAAGGTGACCCATTTCAACACTTAGTTTGCTTAACAGCAAGGGTTTGCTTAAGTAACAGGTCGATAAATGGTACACCTAGCCTCAGATGCAGTATTTTTTCGCTTTTAAAAAATGAAATATGATATAACACAAGTCAGTGTTTTGTCCAGTGAAAAATTGTTTGGTGAATATCCATGACTCCGGGAGCATATGCACTTTTACATCACTAAGCTCACAACATCTGTTTATGTTGATGTTTCTTTGTTGCTGTAGGCATTATTATTATTATTATTATTATTTTTAGCAGATGCCCTTATCAAGAATCACAGTACAAGTATTAATACAATTAAGAGCAAGATAAAATACAATGACTTCGGTTCTAGCAAGTACAAGTATATGACAAAATACGATTCAATAACGGTGCAGATAAGTGTCAGTGATAGTTACATCAGGATATAATTGAATACAAAATACTACAGATTAAATAACATCATGGTGCAAGGGAAGTGTCTCAAAGCAGTCAACCTGCACATCCAACAACTAATTTGATGGAAAATTATGATTTTTTTCAAATAGTTTTTCATACAGAAATTATACGTGTTGTTAGGTGAAATTACAGTACCTAGTAGTAAAAGAAAAAAAAAACTGCTGCTGCTTGTCATGTGATTTACACAGTGGCTTTGTTAAATGACTGGTTGTGTTCGCTCTTTCTTTCTCTTATTGTATGCTTTATGGTGATTATTTTGAGCTGCATTGTATAATGGTTTTTGGAAGTGCTCATTGCGGTTTTCCACCTCGTTGCAGTATCCCCTTGGCTTTTGGAAAACTGGTGGTTGTTAATGTGTACTGTATAAATGATAATTCCTAAATTTACTTTTTTTTTTAATAGTCCCAAATTCATAGTTTCTATGTATTTCTTTATTAGCTTTTACGTTGGTAATCCACTAGGAAACCATTGGAAAATGTCTCAATCTCATTTGGTTTTCATGGCTTCCCTACAATTATCTCCAGTGGATAATGTTCCAGTGCCTCACTCATTCATAGAAAAAGCATTATTAGCATAAACAACACAGTGTGCTTAACATAGACTTTTTTTTCTTGTGTACAGTAACTTGATTCATTGAATTGGATGGTGGATTGATTGGTCTGATTCACTGTTAAGCAGATATGTACATGATGGTCATTACCGCACCCTATTTGCCCACGAGAAGGCAAGCTCAGAACAAGCTGTTCGGTTTGATGTGAATATGCTGTCTAACAACTTCTGTGAAGCATAATAATCTCTATTATATTAAAAGCTTTTAGCCGTACGAGTATTTCTAACATTTTGTAAAGCATGTCAGGTTATAAATGTGCAGTGACTGTATAGAATAAAAGGGTTCTAGGCAATTTTGTTACTCAAACAGGGAGCAGGCTGACTGACTGTCCCTAATTGATGTGATCTAGTGGTCACAGCTGTGGACTTCCGTTCCTGGCACACTTCATGTAATTGAGCTGCGGTCCACCTAGCTGTCAAACCTGGTAAATGCAGGACCCTAGTGACAGCTAAACACACACACCAGTAAATAAATAAACCTCAACATTTACGTTAGCTACTTTAAGTTAACATTCATCCAACACATCAACACTTCCTTCCTTAATCAAAACATTTAGAGCTGTTTATCACCTGTATAGCTTTTCTGCTTTGTAGAGCTATTCAATAAATGTCCAGACAAAGAATGCCAGGCAGTGACTTTAACACAGTGTCAGAATGTAGTTATAAGAAAAAAACTAATATTGCATATCACCACAGCACAGGAAATATGTTATTTGTAGTAGAGCTTCTACAACTAGCCATTAAATAGATCATCTGAGTATCCCACACAATAAATAGTGAAACCATTTACAACTTCAGGAGGATCACAGACTTCAAGTTATTTATGAACTTTTCCTAGTCTGTCATCTGAAATGTAAATAGTGGTGTCATGTGTGTATGTAGGTCAAATCCTGACCTGAACAAAAGTTGCTGTTGTCCACTGTAGCAGCACATTTCTGACCACTGATTAAAATATAGCTTTTATGTTGAGACTTTAAAACAAGTTAAGACAGACAAAGAAAAAGTGTTTGTCTAAATTTAAGACGTACCCATTCAGAGTGAATAAACAACTATTGAAAGTATAATTTTTTATTGTTTTATAAATACAAATACAACCCCCCCCCCCCCCAAAAAAAAAAAAAAAAACCTTTGTCCATTATTCTGAGCCCTCATTCATGCCATTCTGTATGAATTTAAACACATATTTGATGGGTCTATGATTCTGTTGGGGCTGTTCTCTTTGGTTTCTATTACTGTAGTTGTCTTGAGTGACTTCCTAGGAATTGTCATAAAAGGAAATAAGAGCCCAGTGTCCCTGAAAGTGTTCATCCAGGCAGGGTCAATAAAATATTATTTGATTTGAAGCAGTCAGTCCAGACAGTAGTTGTTTCCAAGAGAGAGGGGCAGCTGCAGATAGTAAATAATGATAAAAACCCGCAGCCCTGGTGCACTGAGGAATTGCTGATCAAATTTTGGAGCAAGAAAGCAGTCCCAGAATATGTTGTTCTAATGTTATTTTGCACATTTAAATACATTGGAATACTGATGTCAAGCAAGTAGCTTGAATAATGGTTTTCCTGGTTCAATGACCAAATACATTTTCAGTATTTAATAAATAGCCATTCCCTGCCTTTACAATGATGGAAAGGTGAGAAAAGCCTTGTGTAGCCAATCCCCTTAGGATTTATTTTGAATTATCTTCAAAATAAATGTCAAGTATTAATGATGAGCTTACCAAACATGTCAGCAAACATTTTTGATTAAACTGGTAAAAGCACTTTTTTAAAAAAAATATCAAATCCCTAATTGAATTGTACAGTAATGCATTTTATTTACATTAAATAGTACTTAAATTATACAATATATGCCACTACAATGTATCAACATTACAGTAACATACTCTATAAACACACATGCCTGCAGTTTTACTGTGCTGTCTGTGAGTATGTGTGTGTATATATATACAGCATATTTATAATTTTATGGCAGGGTGTTGGAATTACATCATTATGGGCCAGACGGTATCTAAGCTCCATTTAATGGCAATTCCTTCAGTCTCTTTTTAGTCTCTGTCACTATGGCAACCATTTCTACTAACACCACTGCCTCTGGGGGCTTGGCCTTATTCTCTTGTTCACATGTATCTCAGCTGTTTCCTCTCTAACAAAGCAATTAGCACACAGGGGTATAACCTGCATTTTAAATCTGGTATGCCCAAGGGTTTTTTCATTCTGATATATGTGGGTCACAATTTCTTTGATTTTGGTGGGCTTTATTATTTGTCCTGCAGGCAGTTATGTTTTTTTAAATATTGTTGTTTAATTGTTTTTCAGCATTCTTTAAAGTGTGAGCCAAACAAGATCCTCCCAAAGTGACTAAAACAGTGTTTTTAAGTAACCACAAGAGATTTTAAGATTCAGCAGAAAAAAAGACAATGCTGCAAATTACCTTCAAAAATAATGTTAATCTGTCATAAGCAAGGTAATTACACATTCATAAATGGTCTCCTCAAACCCCAGTCCTCTGTCTTCCTAAAGAACATAACCATTCAAATCCAGTGTACTGTTGAAATGTCATAGTGTGCCTTTTTGCTTATTAAAGACGAAACTCAGTAGATAATTAGAGTAGATTCCTACAGCAATACTGTTAAACAAATTTGTGCATCTACAAAGCCCTCAATTTTGTCAAAACCAATGCTCTTCTCACAACCCCCAAATCATTCCAGTCATATGTATTACAATGGTATTAACCCTCACCCTTGTCACAGTGCCCTAAAATTTGAACCAACATCCAATTTATGGTCGTAGAAACACTGACAATAGCAAACCTGGTAATTACTCCAAGAGGTGTTCTTTTTGGTTGCATAATAACCTTGTTTTTTGCAATTTTATATTCTTCTACAACACCGCTGGCTAAGAACATACAGTATTGCACATATGAAGAAACTGATGTCTGCTAACTTAGTGACTTAACATTTTTCAACAGTATTCACATTTTCGTCACCATCCTCATCATTTACTTTTATATTAGTGTAACACCCACTCGCTCAGAGGGGTTATTTTTAATATATAGTCAGATTAAGCCAGTTCAGTGCGATAAGTGCAGAACAATATTAGATAATAATCAGGTTCTTTTTATTCAGATACAGGGCTAAAATACAGGGAACAGTGTCCCCAAGAAAAACACAGACAATAGATAAAATCAATGAGAATGTTTTTATTTGACAGCACGGTTAAAAGGAGCAACAACACATTGTTCAATATCCAAGTGATCAATTACAGATTTTCCATTAACAGGTTGTCATAATTAAGATTTATCAAAATAGTAATTTTAAGCCACTGCAGTATTGCACTTTAGAAAGTGCTTAGTGCATGTAGTAAGGATATGGCTTGTTAACCAGGTGTAAATAGAGGATAATAGTACAATCACTAACCATTGTAAAAACACAAAACATATAACACGTTGTCTGTGCAGGGGAGGGAGCATCAGAACGAGAGAAAAATATGTATAACAATCTCTTACTTTACTTTCCATGTCGTAGGTTCCGAAAAAAAAAAATCCCTCTTAATTAACTCACGCTCATTGCATTGTACGCAGTGCTTGAGTCCTGCCGGAAGGCACCGGAACTGTGGTCCAGCACTTTTTTTTAACCTTTTTGACAATAAATAAATATTTAGCAGCAAACTATGTTCGAATTTGACCACACACATGAAAATGTATCAAAGAATATTGCCTTTGCTTCGTTCCAGGCATTGTGACCACAAACTCCCGCTGCTTGGGTGTGGACCGTCAGTCTCTCTACATGCTCAATGGAAAAGACAGCTTTTTTCTCTTGATTTGTATCTACATATGGAATGTCTAATAAAAAGTGTAGTGGTATACTGTCCTACTTATCTCTCGTTAACAATAAGCCTAAAAACAACTTTGACAGGTAAGTTAAATTTCCACAATACAATACTGGGCTTCTACTGTATGTTTTTCTAAAGTATGATTCGCATGGGACACAAATCAGGTGTCCTCAGAGTTGATCAAAAGCGGAAGATGTCTAGTAACTTCCCAGAAGTGGATTACTTTTCATCAAGCAAAGTTGGTAAACCCCCACATATCTTCAAATGCACCGTTCAAAGCATCAATTTTATAATAGTCACCAGTTATGTTTTGTATTTTCTCTCGATCCCCAATTTGGTTATGCCCAATCATTGCGTTTTAGTGAACTGTCGAACCTCAGGACAGATTGTATCAATTTTAATATTATATTATGGTTTATTATAAAGTCTGGTGTTGCTTTGAGGCAAATACACCCCGGAAATACTGTATCAATTCTAACATAACACTGACATGGTCGATTTGCTCAGGAGTAAAAAGACACAAGTGCCTGAGTTTTACATTTTACAGAAGGTCCCGATGGGATAAAAAGAAATGGATGGTTTGCACGTAACTAAGTTTCACCAATGTTGGTAAAAATTCTGAAACCACCTGTTTGTGGTGATTTTTAGTCCTGTGCGGACTTTAGTTAATTTTTAACTGTTGTTGAAATGATATGTGTTCCCACTCCTGCATAAACAAAACCACAACAAAGGACGGACAGACAGACACAAACTGCCAGGATGGCCATCCAGTTTGCAAGAGATGTGGGCTATTTATATTCAGGTGCATAAAACTATCAATAATTCAATTAGTACCCAATAAGGCATTACAAGTGAACTGAATGGATAAGCTACTAGAAAGTGATAAATCAATTACAAAGTGTTAGTCAATAATATATCAAACATGCACTTATCAAATAAAAGTGTAAACTTATAAAGATAAAACATACAAGTGACAAATAAATAAGGGAAAGATGACAGGGACATTATTGACCATGTTACATTAGCCTTCCACAGTTACCCAAAATTCCTTCATAGAGTTAGATTGAAATTCCAAATCGATCCTAGAAAATTAATTACTAAAATTGTAATTTCCTGCTTGCAGACCTTGAGTGCTGTTAATCTCCATCTGGAATATGAACAGCTCCCTCATCGGGCTCATTTAAAAGAACCTGCTAAATGTCATAACAGAGACACCATTGTTAAAACCGTTACACAAAGCCATGACAACAACTGTTCAGTTGCAGTGTATTCAAAGTGTGTATTCTTTTAGCAGCTGTGCATTGCCAGGTATACATAGTGTCCTTCTTCTTCTTCTTCTTCATCTTCTTTTTCTTCTTCTTCTTCATCATCATCATTATTGTTATTATTATTAAGTGCCTTTGGTGTTATTTGACTTTGCTCCTGCTTCAAGTTAGCCTCAATATTTTTCTGGTACGTTGCAGTAACAGTATGCAGTGACTGTATGTATTAATATGTTAAATAATTGTAGTGGTACAAAACCTAAAGGAAACTACTCAGAACAATTAAAAAAAGCAAATAAATACAAATTATTTTACTGATATTTACTTTTTCGATAGATAGAAATCTCTGGGCTTTGTGTTTCTCTTAAGTCTGTTTGCATGAATAAAATAAAGTTTGGTTTTCATGAAAGTCTTCTCGACTTGTTAAAAACGTCATAACAGCATTGAACAGATTAGTGAATATATTACAGTTTTCTATGAATAAAAACAGACTTTGAAATAACATTCTTTAGATTATTTACCAGTTAATGTTTGGTGTGAAGGTCCTTAAAGTGCTATTTATTTAAGGCACACGAGGTTTATATTGTTATTGTTATATCATTACCTGTGTAAAGTCAATCTGTAAGATAGCAATACAGTGGAGCTATCATCCCATCCAGCAATTATTTTAAAATTACAACCCCAGACCACAACATTCACTCTGTAGAATGAGCCACGTGATAAATATACTGCAGAAGTTTGCTGTCGGTACTGGTAAATGTTTCAGGTGATGAGGGCATTTCCTGAAATCTGATGGAAGTTGTTCTTACAAGAACTACAGGGTGTGCAAACCTATCTGAAGAGTAATTACTTTACAAAATAATGAAGTAATTAAAATGAAATCAAAGTGTAAAATGCACAGTCAAGTAAAATATGACCTTATTAATGAATGTCTTACTGTTTCAAGGAGGATGCAACTCCCATCATCTGTGTTCAAAAATCTCAGCAGTATTTTATTCCTTCTAATGACTATTTAATTGGATTTAGTTTTGCACAATGTAACATAGTGCATAATGCAATTCTACTGAAGGCCAGCATTGTGTGTCTATAGAATTAATCTAAATCTGAGTTCAAATTGACAAGGACAGAAACTGATTGTGTAGAAAACAAGGCGAATGCTATTCAATTAAAACTGTGGTGCACCAGGTTATGAAAGCTTGTCTAGAACCATTGCTGCATTTTTTCAGTCTCATGGAACACCAGTGCTGTGTCCATAGGCAGGGGTGGTGGTAGGGGTGGGAGCTTGGGTGGGCTGAAGCCACCCCAAAGTTTACCTTAGCCACCCCTGTAGACCCACCACCAAAAATTTTGAGGGAGATCTCATATTTCTGAATTATCAACGTGACTTACAGTTGTGTACAACTTTTAGGAGACTTCATGTGGGTTTCAACAATCGAAAAGCACTCCAGGTATCATCTTCAACAAGGCAACTTTAATGAGGGACCATCAATACAGTACAGACATTCAACATGAACTCACAGCCTTCACTCCAGGAAATGCTATCTCACAAACTCTTGTGTTGATTCCATTTCAGTACATTCAAAAGTTCCTATTGGTTTATATATAAAGAACACATTTAGCAACTCTTATTGGTTTACTTTTAAACAGGACAGAACTGCGTTACTCTCAAACATTCCCTCAAAGAAACACTATCTCAAAAACTCTTATGTTGATTCAATTTCAGTATGTTCAAAAGTTCCTATTAGTTTCTAGTAAATGTTATTTAAAGTTTCTAATTATTTCAACTTCTACCCCTTACTTAAACACTGAAATATACAGTATAAACTATAAATGTTAGTTGTTTGTCCACTTCTTAACTGCTTATTGTGTTACAGTGTAACGGGCAGTGTTGTGTGATACCCTGCCGTTACAGATCCTGCAATGTGTCGGTGGTATAATATGACATTAAAAGCTCTAAAACCCTGGTTCTTTTACACTGTGATGAAGCATGCTTGAGGTGTGTGGGGTCGCTGGTCCGTGCCCAGCCTCAGCCCTGTTACAACAGCACTTTCTTTATACTGCACTGTAACCCTTGCAAATTGTGTTGGATAAAGGCATCTGTTGCTTATTATTATTATTATTATTGATATAATTATTATATTATACTACATCAGATTCCACCATTCTAATATTGATGTTTTGCAAGACATATCGAAACATTGACACTATAAGTGCCGGCTGGGGGGCGTGCCCGGGGAGGCTGCGCTACAGCTCGAGGCAACTGCACCGCCATGCTACACAGACGAGCGCTGTTTGTTTGTTTTTGTTATTTCTATTGACAGACTACAGATCAGGGAGCTGAAGCGACCATGCAAGCACTACCGCCGGAGCACCTGCACTGCCATGTCATCACCACCTGTCCCTGAGGGCATCCGCGCCGCAGGAACTACTGCACGAAACCGTTATACTCCAAGACGGTGCTCGTGAAGGCATGGCCTAGCCAAGGTCGTCAGGAAGAGGCCGGAGTCGACAGTAGGATGCCAGGATTTCACTAGGTCAGTTTAGGGGATGTTGATCCCAAGAAGTATAGAGAGGTTTTGTAGTGTAGTAGGTTCCTGGAGCGGGACCTTCCTTTTAGTGGCACTAGCGCTCGCCTTGTGTGGCAAACTTTTATTTGTAGCTTTGTTTTGTTTTGTTTTCTTTATTAAATCCGGTGCTAGGATAACCATTGTTGGTACCCTAACGTCGGGCCTGTGTTGTAATTAAATCTGCGCACCTCTGTGGCGTGTCAACACCCACTGCTCTGTGTCTGATTCAGTATTATTCAGTGACGACGCACACATGAACACTTGTTACAGACCCTTTTAAAATATAAAACATTATTCTTTTGCTGCTCTTCTGAATAATGAATTAATATTTAAAATGTGTGATTTTAGCAGTCCATGTAAGTCTAATTTAGCACCATTTTTTCCTAGTAAATGGATTTGAGCACAGTCAGTTGACACCATTAACCGAGCACATTAATGTATTTCAATGCTGTGTAAAAAAAAAAAAAAGAACCAAGAAAACTAATATCAAATAAAGACTCCCTTGTATTGCCTTAAACCCACTTTAAACAACCATGAATGATCTTCTGTTCCTCCTCATTAAGTTCTTGGGTTAGGGGAAAGCAGCTTGAAAAGCCACATAATTAGCAATTATGACAGTAAACTGATAGTCATTTATATCAAATAGGATTAACCTTCCAGCATTAGGAAACGCTGTCATATTTCATTTGTATTTCCTAAGTAGTGGGGATAATCTTTTTGAATAATCATGCCCTTTTGTTTTATAAAATCACCTTGTTTTCTGGGTTTAGGCCAATCACACTGTGGACCTACAAAGCTTCACTGCTGCTCAGGTTTAATGCAAACTACTGCGATTGACTGTACCTATTGTTATTTCTAAAATCTCTGAACTACCTCAGCAGAACTCAACCTGTTCAGTCAATGCAGGCACACTGAGCATAAATTCCTGTTGGTGCAGATCAAAATTCACATTACAGCTACAGCAAGGCACTTCCACCAGTTGGTGAGCGATTTTGTAGTTAAGCAATACAGTTCTAATGGATTTTACATTCAGATATTCAGAAGGTAGCAGCAGAAATGGCTGCAGGAAAAAAAAAAGCAATTTTGGATTTTTTTTTTCATGAACTTCAGCCAGGGGTCTAAGTAATAAGGGAGCCAAGAGGGATACAGACTTTCAGGGCAATAGTATGTGATAGGCCTTGTGTATTGTTTGAATCGTTTTCATTATTAAGCATCCTGTGGGAGATTTAACAGAGCCATCATCAAGGAGTCACGGCAACAAACAAGAATAACACGACTCTCACAAATGCTGTCAAAGTGCTTTCATTTACATAAAATAAAAAAAAGCTGTGAAAAGCAAAAGTGAGCTCTTACTGTAGCTTCAGAGTGAGTACAGGTACTTAGACAGCAGCTACAAGCAAATATCCTCCTAACCTGTTTCTCTCGGGCATAGATTTTCTTCTTTCCCTTATTCGGTTGGTTATAAATAGTCCCTTCCTGTAAATATCTCACTATAAGGTACCATATGATAATAATGATATTTAAATGTAAAAAGAAAATATGTATCAGTTGTAATAACAGAAAGTGTGATTATAGCATCACTGTGTTACCTTACTAAATTCATTTAGTCATGTCTTATCATTTTAACTAGGCTTGCTGCTATTTGATTTTTATTTTTTTGCCAAATCGACGATTAATAACGTTTGGTCACAGCAGAGCTATACCTTGTAAAGATAAAGGTCCTACAGAAATTTAAAAATTGTCTCAAATAAATCATGGAAAACGTTGCATATAAAAGTGTATTACACAGACTTTTATAGCATACATTTACGAGTAAAAATAATATGCGCAGTACAAAACATTAGATAGCTGAACAGAACTAACTTGCACTTCTTATTCGGAGTCTGAGCTCCACCCCTTCAGCACAGCTGGACTCAGAGTGTCAGATGGGCCCGCTTCGTCTTGCTACGGAGACTTCAGCTGTCAGCAAGGGTACTGTGCACAATATTCATTAAGTGTTTTTCTCTTGCGCCCCATTTTCAAATCAAACTAGTAAATGTCACCATATACCTAAAGCAGAAGTTTACATACCCCTTAACCTGCTAATTTCAAAGTAGGTGCTTTGAATGACAGGCTGTACTGACGTTTGTCATATATAAATTTATTTCAGTCAAACTATTTTTGGGGAATTCAATGTTTAATGAGCTTTACTGATTAATATCGAAAAGTAGCAAGCATGATTATCACAGAAAAATAGGGCCCAAGGTGACTAGCCATCCCCTTATATACTGTACATGTGGCTTCTTTTTATTCTGTTTTTAAACAGGGATTAGACCAATTATATGTCTGATACAGTGTTCCTAGCTCAGCAGAAATACTAATTTGCAGCTACATGTGTGTGTGTGTGTGTGTGTTAGAATCTGCATTGTGTTAAAATTGCTGGTTATGTTGTGCACTGCTAGGTGTGTTGTAAGGCACAAGGCAAAACATTCTAGGAAAATATATGCAGTGTAAGAAAACAAAAGTTTAGCATTGAGGCTAAAAAGTTCCAACTAGTACATGGGTTGTCTGACAGCGATGTGTGAAATCTTGTTCAGCCAATCAAAGTGCTCTCTTCACCCAAGTCATTTTTTAATATTACTTCTTCTAAAGTTTTGTCATGGTAAACACTATTATTATAATGGTAGCATAATGATATTGTAAGATTGTGATCATTTATTAAATGCTTTTATGTCATAAATATATAATAATAAAAACAATGACAAACTTCTTTAGGTAAATCAAATTGAATTACACGGTTTATTTAATAACACACATTCCATCACTGCATGATTATAGACAATAGACCAGGGGTGGACAACCTGTCACAGACCAAGAGCCAAGAAAATAAAATGTACAGTGACAAACAGCCACAAACTTTAAAAAGTGCTTCATATAGCATTTCACTGATATTTGCACTGCAATAACTATTACACTATTACAGTATATCACACACAATATTACATGCAGCTGATCTTTTATCCAGTACATGCTTAATATTGATAGATATCCAAACAAATACATTTTCAGTATATATAAAAACATAATTTTGTTTTTTATTCTTATTTGGGTGAGTAGCTAACTAGAGTTTTTTTTTTCCTTATTAGAAAAAATAACAACAATAATAAGACTTGCTTACCGTGCACGATACACGGGCAGGATCTGCACTCAGTGTGACTTTTGGCATTTTTTACTATTTTTTTTAAATGTGGCTTGTACTCTTTTGTGCTTGAACGCAACAATTCACGTAAGTGCGCATCAGTCAGAACAGATCTGTGCTTGGATTTTACATGTTGAGGGTAGAAAAAACTGACGCACAAACAGGTTGAGCCAAACATTGAAATAAGTCGGAGGGTAGCATGTCTTATGTTTGAGTATTTTTCCTTTGGCACAGCACTCCAAAAGTGAAGCGTTCCCTTTTTTAGAGCAGACTTCAATCTATCATCTTCCCAAAGTTTAATGATTTCTATTTGAGAAGCTGCTTCATCAGTGACTCATGGGGAATTCAAACAGTCTGCTTCAGCACTGAAAGGGTCAACCAGAAATCGAATTTAAAGTCTTTTCAGCTGAAGATCTTGAAATCAGCTAACAAAACTGTCTTGAAGATCTTGAAGCAGGGCTGAGTATCGATGTATACTCTGTTGTAGTGCTTCTGCTGTATCGCTACTTGAATTAGCTTTTAACATTGACGGAAAGTGTGTCAGTTATCCTTTTTACAACTGTCTCTGAAACAATGAACGCAAACACACTTTGCAAAAGATTGGGCAATAACTTCCCTTGTAGACCCACATTTAGTTTATCCAAATGCAACAACATATCTGCTAGAAATGCCAAATCTAGCACCCACTAAGAGTGTGTCAGTTCACAATATTCTTTGCCTTTTGCTTCCATGAATAGTTTCACAGTAGTCAATAATTAAAAAAGAGATTACTTTTCCTCTGGAAAGCCATCGTACAGTGCAGTGAAGCACCAGTTCTCCTGGAAGATCTTTGATCTTCTTTGATCAGATTTTTTAATTGTCTGTGATTCAGTGTAGGAGTACAAATGCAGTTGACAATTTCCAGAACAATTTTCATGTCGTGCTCCAACAGGTGTTTCAACACCAGCTGCTCTCGATGAATAATGCAATGAAATGTCCAAAATTCAGAAAAGCTATCATCAACTTTACAAAGGCCCACTAACCCACTTACAGATCCTAACATGGATGGTGCTCCATCTGTAGCAATTGCAGTAAGCTTCTGTAAAGGTAGCTCATCTTTCTCAATCACAGACATTACTGCTTCTTCAATTTCCACTGCCTGGGGTCTGTCTTTAAGTGACACAATGTCAAGCAGCTCTTCTCTTACAGTACAGTCGTCTGACACGGTTCACACAAACACAGCTAATTGAGGCTTGTCCTGAGCATCGCACGACTCACCCAAAGCGATGCTTAAATATGCACATTGTTGGAGTTCTGAATGCAGCTGTAGTTCAATGTCATGATTTAGATTGGAGATCCTATGTTCTATGTGACGTGAGAGCTGCAGGTCTGAAATTTTTTTAAGTTGTTTTCTGTACATAGGATAGCAGTAACATCACTAAGGCAGGTTTTCACAAACTCGCTTTTGGAGTAGGATTGTTTTGCACGGCAATGTTCCAGGCTAGAGCAGTGGTCTCAGATTGTTTGGCAAATTTGGGGAACATTTGCGTCTGTGTATCCATTTGCTTTTTCAAGGTCTTAACTTTTAAAGACTGAAGTTCAGAATCTTTCAGAAATTCCTTGTCAATATGGGCATTGTTTGTAGTGAAATGACTTTGCAGATTTGAAGATTTGAACTGCCACATAAAGGCCTGGTAAATAAGACACATAGGTTTTCCATTGCATTCAACAAAAAAGACATACTGTCCCACTCCGGTAAGAAGGTTTGAGGTTCATCTTCATAGTTTCTTTGTCACGTATTTTTTCTGCTATTATGAACAAAACAGAAGCCGATCCTGTTCACAGTAAAGTTAATGGTCTCCAAGCTCCTGTAACTCGAGTCCCACAGAAAAGTGTTGCTGCAGTGCTGCTGATTGGCTAAGGTTGAAAAACAAAAAAATCCTAATAAAACCTTGTGTAATAAAATATATGGAATGTTCGAAGACCACAAAAGAGCCGCTTGTGTCTCGGGAGATGCCCCTGCAATAGACAGTTATTGCAAATATTTCTTTATACAAAAAATATTAGACTAGTTTATATGATACCAGCATTAGACTACTGGGAGTGTTCTCTCATGGCAGGGCTGGAGGTCCTCATTTTTTGAGTTGTATTCCTCTAATCACTTATTTGTATGACGAATATACTCCTTATTTTATACCCACAAAACAACTCCACAGTCAAAAACCCAATGTGTTCTAAATTGATTGGCTGTCTATACAAGGCCAAACTGTTCTCTTATAACTGGGTAAGACCGCTGTTGCTATGTACTCATTCTGATTATTCTATCACTGTTCTGCTTTTATTATTCTTATCTTAACTGGTTTCAGCTAGCTTTGTGGTTAGGCTATTGTGATCTGACCCAGTGCATGCACTTTTGAATCATATCTCAGCATAACAGAAAATACTTTATTTCCCTACAATATTTATTCTACTTCTATAAAGAGCAGTGGCTCTTGTAGCAACATTTAAATGAAGTTTACATATTCACAATCACTAAATACAATACAATCATTATGCATTTTATTAGTTTCATTACGAAAAGATATAATCCTCATGATAACCTCATCTTCAAATAGACAGAGATTCAACCAGGATAACATAACAAGGAGGCTAATTAAATATGGGAAGACACTGAATAAAGGTGAAGAAAGATTATGAAGCTTAAAACTGTTCTTTTTAAAGAATTATGTTCAAAGCATTTCTAACTTATCTGGACTAGATATATTCTATAGTGATTTTAAAGTGGATTTTACAAGTAATGCATTTCACATAATTAGAGAAAACAGCAGTCAACCAAACACAAACACAAAACACTTAGGCATGCAGAATGCATTAAGCTGTGCCTGTATTATTCATAGCCATGTATTACAATGGACATGATTTTTTTTATTAGATTAGTGTAGAATTGGGAAGATTTTTTTATGATACTCACAGAATACAGTCAATTCTCATTAAAACAAATTCAAATTAGACACATTTCTTGATACTACGTGGTCCTGGTTAAATTTAGCAGTCGCTTATTCTAAATTACTTCTTATAATACGAATTCACATAACACAAATTTCCTGTTAGGGTGAATTAATCTGGAGTCAAGCAGCCGACTCTGCCCTCTGGGCCAGGGGAGAACAGTTAAGCCTCGATTAACTGGGCACACAAAATATAATCGTTCGAGTAAATATCGATGATTGTACCGCCCTCATACATTTTTGCTCCATTCCTCTCCCCACGACATTATTATTTTAATATCATTGCTGTTAAGTAAAAACTTGTGCACAACAATTCAATGCGAGGGGTAATTACGCCTTGGTAGCATCAGGAGAGAAAAAAACACAACAACATTCGCAACAAGCCTAAAGCAAGTTTAACATACTACAGGAGTGTTACTAAAATATTTATTCCAAACAGATTACAGTACTTTGGAATGTTATCTATATAAACTGCTTGTCTGGCAGAAATACTGTAAATAGCAAGGCAGGGCATTCGATGGATTGATAAGATTAAATAATGTTATTAACTATGCACGTTACAAAATGTAATTATTGAATCGATTATCCAGTATTTATATCGATGTATATAATGAGGAATGGAATCGATCAAAAAATCGATTTTCGCTTTAATCGTAGCAGCCCTAATAGATGGTGCTTCAGAATCTGTCACATTTATATGGTTAAATGGTATGCAAAACTAACTGAGTTTGGGAGGATTGCAGGAGACTTTCAGCACTTCAATGTTTCCTGTAAATCCTATGGTGGAACCATAACAAATACTTGCCACACTAAGGTATAGCAGTAAGTGTATGCGTATTGGGCCACTACACACCATATGACTTTTCTGGGATAATGATAAAGGCAATGACAACCAGTTCAGTTCCTCTTACTCTGTGTGACACAAGTTTGAGTGTTAGCATCAGTAATATGGGTTCAGAAGTCATTTTCTTGATTTGCTTCTGGGGTTTTTGAAGCTGCAGCTTTTGAGTCAAATCAGGATCTTTGAATTTGAAGCAGATTTCAAATTCCCTGTGGCATGGCTATTACAAGTGTGTCACACAGTTCAACCTTTGATAGTTACAGAACATTCACAGAAATTGTATATCTTTTCCAGGGCAAATTAGGTGGCGATGTATTCTAATCTTCCTTTCCTAGAATTAATAGTTTATGCAGAGATCTCTGAGGGTACTTTCCATGTGAATATTTCACTGTGTCCAATTTGTTTTGAAGACACATTCCCTGCATTTTTAAATACACAATTTCAAACATACTATTATTTTTTTATACATAACATTTTAATAAGATTGCTCATTCATACTGAATAATAAAAACACCATTTGGAAATGGCTATCACCTTTTATTTTGTTTTGCTTCTTCAAGTATAACGGTTTGACTATAAAGTTGCATGTTTATTTAGCTGATGTAGTTGCAAGCATATTTAAATATGACTGTAAACAAGTCTTTTTTATAAAGTAAAATGCAAAGAAAAGAAAATATGGAAGGATGTTGAAAACAGACACCAAATATGTTAGTGTTAAACATCACCTGCTTTATACTACAAAGCCAGATGCCAAAAAGGGTTTGGACAGCATAGAAAAACAAGGTTGCATTTCAGCAGATCAGCCAGCCGTGTGACACAAATACTTTTGCAGCATTGTCACTTTAATGTGTTCAAATTAAATCCAAACTTTCACAATCGCTGAACTGGAAGTTCCAACAGGGCACTGCAGTGTTTTGTTGTAAATAGATGTGACAATGGCCTGAGATGTTGCTTCGTAGTGTTATGCAACTGAACCGATCCTTGTTTACGTTTGTAAATGTCTCTTTCACAGATGTGTATTCCTCATAAGAAAATAAAGAATTCCAAATGCGATCTAGTTTGATAAATATTATTACTGTCATATTTTCAATCATCCTCCAGTGTATCTCCTCTGTGCAATCTCAAATTATTACAGGAACATCAGATGTGTGGAATTTAGGTTTCATTCAGTATAGGCAACCTTTTCTCAAACGCAAACTGCATATACTCCAGGTTAATTTAATGTTCTATCAAGCCTCATAAGATTTGATAGCCTTCGGCAATGAGCCATGAAAGAAAATCACTGTTTCTGTCTTCCTCTCTCAGTTTCGCTGATTAACACTACTGCATCATGTGACAAGTGGTTTGCAGTGTGAGGGTGTAGTTGGTGTAGTGCTCAAGAATAACACACACACAAGACAGTGAAAGTTCAATAAAAACAACTTCTTTATTTGGCTGGGTTGCGTGTCAACAACACTTAACTAATAAGCACAGGCTCTACACAGTAATTTGTATTGCTTCGTGCAAAAGAAGGGTTTCAGTCCCGAAATAATAACACAGTTTATAATTACACCCAATACAGACACTATCACTTCTCCCTACAGTGCTCTTTGTGCAGGGGTAGTGCAAGACAACAGTTCGTGAGACAATGGTACAGTGTAATCCGGGTTTGGTGCTGGCTTGTAGAGACAGCTCCCGGTTAGTGTTTAGCCGTCTGACAAAGACAAATGACAAAGAGTTAAAATGACAAACAAACAAAACACTTAACACTCATGATACGTTTAACACTCTGTTTCATTTACCGGTCCTTTTGATAACCACAACAAAGGAACAGATTACAGCGTCACATCCCCTATTATACCTTCAGTCACGACCCCTGCGATAGTCTCCTCCAATCCATGACTGACGCTTTGCGTATTGCATTAGGGCGATGACTTCGGGCATTGTGACTCCGCCCCTTCCTGGATGCCAGGCTTCCGACTGACCCTGGAATGCCAGACCATCCAGTATGAAGCACGCTGTTTCTACACATGGAGTGTAATTAATTTAGTCAGTCCTACAATGGTTCAAATTACAATGTGTTTTATTTTTTTTTAAATGGTCATACTGTAAATTACAGTATGACCAGAGTTTATTGTACGCCAGTAACATTATGGAGCATGCTGTGGCACAAACGTATGTGCAATGCAGCGGAGGTAAATTAATTGCCAAATAGCTGGTAGTCACATCTCACAGTAAGTTACTTTGAAAAAAGACAACCCTACTTTAACTAATTAAAAAATGTTTCATGGAAATAAGTTAAACAAAACATATATCCAATATACCAGGAGCTAATAACTGGTCTGCTGTAAGGTTTTTTTTTTTTTTTTTTTAAACAACTAAATATTTGTATTGCTACATTAGCTGGTAGGCTTGAATAGGGCTATCACTCCAGTTTTGCTGTTCCTTTAAAGCTCAATATGTCATCTATCACTTGGTACAGTAGATGGTGGAAAGTATACCAAAGTATTTTACAAACATGCTGTAACCTTTTTATGTTGTGGTCCATCTGTGTTCAATTGTGCAAGTCAAGCATGACTTCCCACATCTATACAATCATGTGTCTGGCCACGCATACACAACATGCTGAAATCCAGCTCTCTGGTTCAGGGTCTGAAATCACCTGCATCACACTCAACACTAGATTGTTTTGAACTATTTTGCCCTCTGCTGTCCTGGATTAGTCATAACACACTTCACATCTGGATTTTAGGATACAATTTTAGGATAATTCAGGACCAGTTCTGTGGGGATAATTCTTTTTTTTATCCAAAGTGTTAATTATGCACCTGTTTAGCTTACAGATCTTGACATAAACACATAATGTGTTTCATAATGATACCATTTGAAAACAAAAATAATAATAATTTACTCTTTGAAGTAAAATGCATGAAAATCCCACTAATGGCTTAACCATGGGCTTTCAAATATAATAATCATTAAAAAAATATCATTTAATCACGTGGAGCCTTTACCATTTATTCTCACAAAAAGGAAAGGAAATTTATATTTATTTAATGTATTATTGCTAATGAACAGGATACTCCCCTATATCTCATGTTACTGACTATAAACAATTTGGGGAATATGCTTAACCATACATAACAAGACATTGATTAAGATGCTTGGTTTAATCCTTTCTAGTTTATTAAACATTAAACTACAGTATGTACATTTATTTTTTACTCTACTGTAATTATGACATTTAATTAAAGAAAAACAAGAGGAGAATTTAATAAAAACAGTAGAAAATAAGAACATTGTGAAATGTAATTACCTGCTGCTATTCACTTTTTTAGTCACAGTATCTACTGTATAATACTGCATAATACACGGCACAGTGTTAATGGTAACAGTCAGCATATGTGGCATCAATATAAAGTAGGAGTTTACTTAGAGAAAAAAGCAATGGCTTGGTTTACATGCAAAAATAAATTCTCGCCATTTTGTCACAATATTTGTCACAAATGACCTAATTGAAGAAGAAGAAGAAGAAGAAGAAGAAGAAGAAGAAGAAGAAGAAAAAGAAGAAGATGATGAAGAAGAAGAAAAAGAAGAAGAAGAAGAAGAAGAAGAAGAAGAAGAAGAAGAAGAATTTATCATCTGGTAAGGCCCACTTGGTGCCGTTAAGTTCCCAAGGTGAAGGAGAAACATTTAACATCATGAAAAGGGCCTTACCAAATGGTAAAGCCTTCTTATGAGGGGCCTATTGCTATTAGAAAATGGATACATAAAAAAATAATAGGATTTAAAGTTTTTCTTTTTTATGCAGCACTAGTTTATATTGCTAATGAATACAGAAATGTTCCTCAATATTCCATGAGTAATGCAGTTTGCTCAGAATTCCATATGTGGTCAGATAGCCTTCAGGCTTCAGTGTCCCAGCGGTGAACGGTGTTGTGTCGTGGATATTTACAATATCCTAAATAATACCTCAATACTAAAAAACAAAATCTTATGTGGAGCTGTCCTTCAGTTCTTGCCAGTAGAATGTTGTTATATTTTTTTCGTTATTGGGGATCCAGTATATCGGTAGCCCATGCTAATCCATCTGGACATTTTTGTAATTTTCTGGAGCATTGTTCTGCAGTTCAGCCCCATATTTGTATTTATGAACTAATTCGTGGAACCAGCAGGTTTTATTTCATGTTCTTGTTTTTGTTAAATAAATCTTGCCCTATGAATTAAGTTTAAGAGGTTTTACTTGAGCTTTATACACGGTCGCTCAAGCCTGGTGCTGAGGCAGGTAGCTGCACAGCAATAATATAGGAGACCACTGGCATGAATTCCCAGCTATGCTAATTTAATACATTTTGAGGTACAAACGTGACTTCTTGGTAGGTCCCCATGATAGATGCTACTTAAGGCTAGTGTAACATGAATTGCATCTCATCTTACTGCTAAGTGACAGAATAGTCTAAGCTTAAAGCAATCAGCTATCCTGTCAGCTAACCTGTCAGCTAATCTGTCACCGAACATGAAAATAACAAAAGTGTAATCTGGAAGAAGAAGAATAATTCTATGCTCATTATTTATTTATTTATTTATTTATTTATTTATTTAAAAGAAGGTGTCCTGTATTCACAATCCAGCAAAAAGATGTATGGGTTCAACATGAAGTTGGTAAAGCCTTTAGCACAAAAACTTTTGCTCTCAGTGATTATATATATATATATATATATATATATATATATATATAAAATGAGCATAACATGTGTAGTAGACGTGTTACGGTACAACAGGGTATTCAATAGAGCCCAAGTCCCCCCAATTCCCTCTCTAGTAAATGAATGCATGGGAGGCCTCCAATGCTGCTACATTGTCGCACCACATGATGGCATTCTTACCATACAATATGATGCTGTGTGTTTTCTCTTGCCTTCTCCAAAGCAGTCTTGCTTCGCATTAGGCTGAACAAACATATTTAGTTTACAGGACTTGAAAACGTAGTTGTTTTTTCTGAAAGGACTGTCACAACGCTCCCTGAGGAAGGTTAATAACAATACAAGATTGACTGCCAAAGATATTCAAAGTGAATTGGCTGAGAGAGTATTTTCATGGTCATGTTATCTAGAGAGTGAAATGGTTCCCTCCTGTCAGTAACAAAGCAGCTGCTTTCGCTAATCACTGACAGGCTTTTGCAGCCAGTAAGATGCTTGACCCTGATGACACTGCTCAGGAGAAATGACCCAGGAAGTGCAAATGTAACAGACTTCCAGAAAGGCAAGACAAGCAAACTGGGAACTTTCTTATCAGTAGAATACTGGAATTAGGCAAATAACCATTAAGGTTTAACCGATAAAATGACCTCGTAAAAAAAAAAAATGTAGATGGAAACCACTTATAAGGCCTAATCACTATCGCATGCATATTACAAATGGGAATGTGTAATTCACCACACTAAGTAATTGGAGATGAGGACATTTTGAATTGTAAACAGTAAGTCCCTACTCTATGAAAGAAAAATCATTGAACAGTGAAAGAAATCCCTTCAGTCCCTAGTTCTTGTTGTGAAGAATTCCCAAAAGAGCAAGGCCCTGGACTTTTGTTAGGAACCTAACAAAGCTAACATTGTCTCAGCCTCTGATATCAGTGGTACTGTGAATGGTCTTGTCACTGTTTTCCCCTCCTAGCCCTTTGCGTTGTAGACACACTGAAGCTTTACCATGCGATCCAAGATTCCAAGACTGAAAATAAACTTAAAAACTACATTTTTGTCATGGTCTGTAAAAATTCTGGGATACAAGTGACCGGTAAACAACTCTGATGTAACCCAGTCCAAGCAGTAAAGTTGCCAATGCTGTGGCTCTGAAGAGAAAGAGATACTGTACAAGGGCACCCAGAAAATGTCAGCTCCTTTTGGAATGCTAGAGGTCGCATAGTGTTACAGCCTTCAAGGGCAACCGCTTATCCAAGGCTTGTAAGTACAGTCTACTTCAGTTGATAAGACATTGCTTTGTCCTGTGTCTAAGCTCTTTTTTCTGTACTAACACACATTATTTAGGCACTGGAAAATCTTCACATTCCTTAATTCATTTTAACCTATGCTAGTTTCGTGTGTAAGTACCAGATAATGGTTTATCCTCATAACAATAATTGACAATACAAGAAAGCCTTCCTGTGTTCTATTCACCTGTAACAGAAGTTTAATGGTTTCTGTATTTTACTTGCGATATATTAATTCAAAGGCAAAACAATTCTAGTGAATGTCCTATGGATTCATAGTGTTTTTACTTATATTACTGCAATAGTCATACATAATGTATTACTATGTTAGGTTTGAAAAAAGTGCAGTTTAGCAGTTGTAGGCATTGGGCCTGCTTCACAAAGCTATTAACTTGTAACTCAATTTAAAAATAAAATAAAATAAAGGTAAACACCATTTCATAAATTAATATACCCATTTAAATACTTTCATTCACAAATTATACATGTGGCTTGTTTGCAGTAAATAGGCATGTATTAGTTGCAGATTATATGCACCTTTTTTCATCTAAAGGGTTGCTTTTTTGAGGTACATGTCATTTTTCTGACAGGAGAAATCAACAAAAAATGTTTCATGTTGTATCCAATTATTGCTGCCATAATGAGGGCAACACCAATCTCAGTAATAAAGGTCTTTATTCAGTAAACTGTTAGAAGCATACAACCAAAGTATTTTGGTAAGTAATGATTTGTAATTGACATTCAAAAGTCTTGTATCACCTGAGAATACAATGCTGAGAAGTCTGTGTATCACCTGAGAGCTGTGTGTATTACCGTATGAACATACAGACAGGAGTGTGTTACTATGCTTACATGTCTTGATATTGTAAATAAAGAAACTAAACAGCAGTGACCAGGATTGTACAGACGTATTTATACAGCTATGGAGTGTTGCTGGCCAGTCAGATCGCTCCCAAATGAAAAGTGATGAGCTGATATGGTAACTTCATTGGATGAGGTTTTTCTTCTTGCTAAACAAAGGGCTAATGGTGATTTGGAGTAAAAAACTTTTTTGTACAGGAGAAAAACAGGAGTAAATGGTACACAACAAATTGAGGTTAAGTACAGGTAAAATAAGTTAAATTAACATTCTGCATTTAATAACATCCAGTGTTGCTGCAAAAGGCCTTCCTTACAGTGCCTTCATGAGGCATGTGGCAGGGCAAAATTGGCTATTTCCTTGCCAACAGGCATTTAGGGATATTAAGGTACAAGACCAGTAAAAGACCAGCACCACTCTGGGTTAGGCTTGGAAGGGTTCAGGATTTGAATAGTTTAGAGACGTATGATCTTGGGATCAAAAGCTTAAAGTCAAATAAAAGTTCAAGGTAGTTTGTGAACCAGTCATAATTGTGATATTTACTACAAAGCATTTTGACAGCATATTTTATTTATTTATTTTATAATATCATTACCTGAAACTAACCCGGTTTTTGCAACAATCCTTAAGTCAAAATGTTTAGATGAGTACAATTAAAACATATTGGTAATAAATCTACTATAATTAAGTGAATGTCTTACCATTTGAAAAACTCTTATTTTACCCCTTGTAGATCAAAGAAGTTTGAAGGGCTATTTCTTAATAGCTTTATTAATGAGATATTCTCTGCTGAATCTCAAGAACACACAGCATTCTCACATTTTGGCAGTTTTTAAGGCCTTTTTCCACAAAACAGTGATTTAAACAGGTCTTTTTTGACTAGGCACTTCACGTGTTATGATAAATTTGTGCGATATGTGCACAAGGTTGATTTTAAATCCAAACATGTACTACACTTAGATTCTACTGGATGGCTGTTGTGGGTTATACGTCTAGTCTTATTGTACCTGTACACGTGATAAATGAGCAAACAGCCTTGCACTTTACAAGAAAACCCAGAACAGACAAGAAAATGTTTTTGTTTCAATAAAAACCACAATTCATACACAAGTATTTCAAGTTATTACTCAAGACAAAAAAACAGTTCAAAATTGAAAACGCAATACATGTCATCAATCACTTTTGAACATATAGCAGACAGGCAAAAAGAGTGCTTGCTGACTTACTGTACAACAGTAGGATTATAAATTATTGATTACTAGATGTTTTACCCTGCATTCTCCAGAGATGTTTGCTGTAACAGATAATCCCTTTCAAATGTGAACCCTGGTGATGGTTTGATTCTTGTGAGTGGGTGTGTCACACTGACACTTGACATTCCAAAACTAGGAGATCAGGGAAAAATGCTGCCAAACAAGATGTGAAAGAGATTGTATTTATGCCTGACAGTCTGATAACAGGTGCTAAATAGCTAGCTGTCATGTAAAAATGTGTACCCCCTATTGTAATACTTATAGCAAATCTTTATACACTACCTTGACCAGTGGCGGAGGAATAGCTGGTGCAGCCAGTGAACTTGGAGAGAAAGTTATATTGCATTGTGCAAAACTTCCACTTTCTCAGTGTCTCATTATGTAACCTATAGAAAAATGCACCCTGATGGTCCATTTTAACTTGCAGGGATGGGCATTATCTGGATGCTAAACTTGACTGGCATATTTAACATGATTGCTTTCTTAAAATAAAGAGGGCATTGTTAAAAGAATAAGCACATTATTAAAATATTTTCAATAGGGCTCCCGAGTGGTGCATTCGGTAAAGGCGCTCTGCTTGGAGTGCAGGATGCGCCCTATAGCCTGGACATCGGCGGTTCGAGTCCAGGCTATTCCACTGCCGACCGTGGATGGGAGCTCCCAGGGGGCGGCACACAATTGGCTGAGCGCCACCCGGGGGGTTGGGGGGCTTAGGTCAGCCAGGGTGTCCTCGGCTCACCACACACCAGCGACCCCTGTAGTCTGGCCGGACGCCTGCAGGCTTGCCTGTAAGCTGCCTGGAGCTGCGTCATCCTCCGACACTGTAGCTCTGAGGTGGCTGCATGGTGAATCTGCAGTGTGAAAAGAACCGGTCTGCTGACGACACATGCTTCGGAGGACAACGTGTGTTCGTCTTCGCCGCTCCCGAGTCAGCGCGGGGGTGGTAGCGGTGAGCTGAGCCTAAAAATAATTGGGTATTCTTGAATTGGGAGAAAATAATAAAAATAACTGGCGACGACTAAATTTAAAAAAGATATACACTGTATATATTTTCAATGACTTTTGTAAATCTTCTATGACAGGACTCTTAAATGTTTAATCCAACAGCCCTGCTTGAGTTTCATATGCATGTGGCTTCTACATTTGTGGCGGACTAATGCATTAGAATTTAATCAAAGAGATGAGGCTTTGTGTTTATACTAGATGGCTTTTACTGGTGGATAATGATTTGAAATGTTGCATCTTAATGGGTTGAGACACAGTCCATGTATGGTTCAAAGGACAAAAATGAACCAATAGTCTCCCTATGGTTCTTGACTTGCTTGGATAACATAATCTTTGTTCAATCAAATTGTCATTTGAAAGCCGAGCACATGATGCAGTGATCCTGTCAACAGCACCATTATGATAACAATATAAGGCCTTGGTTGTTACCCCGTAACTTACTGCCAAGAGACAGTTCCTGGGATTTGATTTGATACAGTATCTCCCTTAAGATAACGAATACTGTTTTTTATTAAATCCATCGTTCAGTTATTTCACAAAAAGAAAAGATTTCCTTCCAACAGTTGGCATGACAGGACTTCTAGAAAGCTTAAGCTCTCCCCAAGCTGCACATAGTTTGTTCCATTGAAGTCGGATCATATTTCCAATTACAAATCCTAAAACCTGTGAACCATTTGATGGACATCCTCTAAACTTTGCAACTTGCAACTGTTCTACACTATTGAAAACAAGTAAGTGTATGAAATAGAAAGTATGTTAAAACCTATATTTGAAAAACTGAATGAATGAATCTCTGCATCTGCTTAGCAACGCTAAATAATTTAAACAATCCGATTCACCCCGTCATTCTGTTGTATTTGAATGAATGCAAGATAGATTCCAAAAGGGGATCCCATTAATATCTATTTCTGTATCTATTATATATATATATATATATATATATATATATATATATATATATATATATATATATATATATATATATATATATCAGTGAATATGAAAAAGTTATTATAAAAAGATAACATTTTTCTAAAATACGTTATGACTCAATTTCACAATCCCAGCTTCTCCACATATTTTCATTTTGTAGTGCAGGACTAAAAAGAGTGTGAACTGTGCAGCTGCACATAACTTGCTTAGATGAAGGTTTTATTTGATTGCAACAGCCTACCTTAGTCTGTAATGCGCACAGACACTTCCTTCTCATCAAGGGGGTCATAATCAACATTCACACAGAATTTACATCAAATATTGCCTTGCGGTTCTCTTGGAAAAGAAAAGTGTGGCTTTGGACAAGAGTCATGCAGCTTTAAGAACTAATATAGGAATAAAGACCAATGGCTTGACTCTGTGAAATCACGATAACTAACCAAAGGCAGAATAAATAACTGAGTGCCAGCTTACAAGGTAACTCAGTTTTCAGGTCCATTATCACCCGGTCATGGCTCAATGAATAATTAAGTATATTATTATTAGAACTATTGTTATTATTTTTACTGTACTAATATTTGTAACAAATCAGGTCTCCAATTTTTTGGTTGCTGCCACCCGATCTTGCAAGTCATCTATCATTCTCTTCTGCATTATTGTACTTTATTTTTATTTTATTTTTATTTATTTTGTTGGCAATAAACTGACTTTTTATAGTATTGACTTTAGAACTACAGTAAATAATACCGTAAATGTTCAGTTCTTTGTCATCAACTTTGTTTGAGACAGAGCAGAATAATTTGGTTTGCAGAATAACATTATTGTATACTTAAAAAAAATATAACTTGTAAAAAAAAAAAAGAAATTCTCTTGTAAAAAATAAAACAGCTTGTGGTTTACCATGTCATACAAACCTCTCAACAGTTGGTTATGCAAATTATTATTATTATTATTATTATTATTTATTTATTTATTTATTTATTTATTTATTTCTTAGACGCCCTTATCCAGGGCAACTTACAATTGTTACAAGTTATCACATTATTTTCACATACAATTACCCATTTATACAGTTGGGTTTTTACTGGAGCAATCTAGGTAAAGTACCTTGTCAAGGGTATAGCAGCAGTGACCCCCACCTGGGATTGAACCAACTACCCTCCAGTCAAGAGTCCAGAGCCGTAACCACTACTCCACACTGCTGCCATTATTATTATTATTATTATTATTATTATTATTATTATTATTATTATTATTATTATTATTTGTTTTTGTGGGCATTGTTTATTTCAAAACACACACAACTTTCATATGGATGGGTCAACCAATTACCATTGTGGTTTCAGGAATTCCTTTGGACTCACAGTTTACAGGTCCTATGCCTCCCTAAAGCTTCTGAATACGTGGGGTTCAAAGCAGCAAGTAATTATTATTTTGGGTGGGCCTTGTACTATGGTCAGACCATGACTGTTGTGCTTGGACAGCTGCCTTGAGCAGATGACAGCTGCTCTGTCTACCTTAGATGAGCCTTGGGAGGAATGTGTAGGGTACTGCCCTCAATGGCTGCCTTGGCTTCTGTGCATCGCTAAGAAGTAAGGGTCAGTTGTTCTGAGGAGTGGAACTGCGCTTAATTAGACTGAATTAAAAATAAATAAATGCATACATTACATGTCTGGAGGTTGGACATAATTATAGTGATAATTTGAATAAAAGGAAGTTTAGTAATGCCTGTTATATTTAGCAAATAACGGTAACTTAACTTGAAGTTGTCTCAGTTAAATATAATATTAACTTTACATCGTGGGCAACAAATTATGACACCACATTTCATTGAATTGTTCATCATTAGTGTGCAAATAGGCAGGCCTATATCTTTAAAGAATATATAGCTTTTAATTTTCCATTACTCAAAATAAGCAGAATTATGACGCACAAATCATCTATGCATTCTGGGTCAAAATATAAAAAAGTGCCTGTTCATGCGAAATTAATGTTGTGTAAGAATGTATTACATATGCAATAACTGAAGACACTTGTTATAAAGTTATACCACCTTGTATATATTGGCAAGTTCAGGAAATTAAGATTGAATATCCTCTTCTATAGTGTGTAAAGAGAATTTCATATAATTAGATATGATGAGCAAGCAGCCTCTGAAAACCATTTGTCTAAAAGTGGAATATGTTAGTTATGGTTGCATGGTGTGGGGAGCATAGCAGCAGTGGTGCTGACTGTAGTTGCTTTTCTAGAGTGATCAACAAAACAACAAACATGTACATAGTGGCGCTCATGTCAAGCAGCCCAAAGTGTTGGGTCTGTGTATGGAGTTGGTCCAGAAATAAACACCTTTCAACTGTATGCATTTGATGGAGAAAGGGGGTTGCAGTTGATCATCTACATCAGATACATTTATTTTCCCAAGACACATCCACATAATCCTTTGGCAGTGGTCATCGGAGCATTCCAAGAGCATAATGTTCTATTTCACAAAGCCAGGGCTATAATTGAGACATTTGATGAGTTTAAAATGGCATTGGAAAAGCCACAATAGAAAGAAAGAAACGCTGATGTACAGGTAAGTAAGCTGGGCTGAGTTGAGTGGGGGACGGAGGGGGGTGATGCTGGGACGCCAGAATCACCGTCGAGCCCTCTTGAGGTGTCGTGGGCTAGTCGACGAAACACTGAAGATGGAAGGTGCCCACTTGAAAACCCCAGAGATGTACCCTACTTAGCTCAATCCAGACGGTTGTCATGCTGATGCGCTGGGGAGGCCGCACTGTGGTTGATCCCCGGAGCCAGCATCGCAGCCGTTGTGTGTGCTGATGCGCCAGGGAGGCAAAATAAGCTGATCCCTGGAGCCAGCATTACACTTCAGCCATTAACACCAGACAGAAGGATATCTACATCATCATATGGAAGGAAACGTAAATGGATGGAGACACATATGGATCACATTAGTTTACTGTAAAGCTACGTCTTAGTTGGTGCTTATCTTGGCAAGAGCCGAGTTCAAATCAGCATGAAGTTTTAACATCTACTCTCGTGTAATGGAAATCAGATTTGATGGCAAGACATGGTGCTGGTTCTGAAGGCAGCTGGTGTTATAGTTCACACTAGTTGATCTGAAGTGAGAATCTATGTGATTAAACCTATTTTGATCAATCATCCAGCTGTTTTGAACCACTAGGTAATTTTTAACAGACTCCTAGATTTTTTGAATCTTTTGTGGATAAAGGGAAACAATGGGATCAGAAGCTGTTGTCATAGACCCTACTTGCTGTGAACCTCCATATCAAAGGTACAGTCAAATGTTGTCCAGAGAAAAGCACCAGAAGTTAAGTTGCAGAAATAAATGAGAGTTCTCTTTGCCAGTGATTTCATTTGTTTTCACTTATATCATCAAGTTGGTTGTCGAGTCTTATGGTGGCAGCAACATAGGTGCTTTGATACTCACATAACAAATACATTTGCAAAATGTAGCATATTTTCAGTAATGAGCTACACAGATGTGAAACTCTGTGTGATTGCCAAGAAAGAAAAACACTCCTATAATCTAAACGTACCAAAATACACTGGATTGTGTGAGTGGATGCAGATTAAACAACCACCACTTTTACTGCAATAAAAGGTACACCATTTTTCCCTGTTGGCTATTTTACAAGCACCCTCTTATTGTAAGACCTTTGGATACCCATATCCTTTATCAAGTTATTCAAAGCCAATTCAATTATTCAATAAGAGACAATGATTTAAGATACAGCAATAATGGTATGAGTTGTAATTGAGGCCTTCAGACTAAAAATAAAGATTCTTTTTTGTAACTTTATTAAAAAATGAATACAACTTTTGTATCCACTCATCTTAACAGATCAGTTTCAACTGCTTATTACTGTGTTGTTTTCACCAACCTCATCAACTCAACCCAGCACTGTTTCATTAAATTCAGAACTCTAGATAATCTGAACTATGAACCAAGAACCTTGATGTTACAAAATGTAATTTAAAAAAAAAGAAAATGATTTCAGTTTATTAGAATACAATAAAATGTATAGAGGTTGTCAATACTAATGGGCAACATCCATTTTAAAAGAATAAATATGTAGATAAATAGCTGCTGCATATATGGCAAGCCAAATGATCATTTAGAGATATCTCAAATTGCATTTTAAGATATCTTGAATTTTTTGAGATATCTGTAAATCATTTGCCGATATATTTAAATGAACGTGAGATATCTGTAAATAAACCCTTTTGAAGATATTTTAATTTCATTTTGAGATATCTAGAAATGATCTCAAATTGATTTACATATATCTTTAAATAACGTTTTGCTAACATAGTATGTTAAACTGTAATTTAGAGATAGCTTGAAATAACTTCCTGTTCATTTAGAGATATCTCAAAATCATTTAGAGATATCTCGCAATAACTTCCTGTTCATTTAGAGATATCTCAAAATCATTTAGAGATATCTCAAAATAACTTCCTGTTCATTTAGAGATATCTCGAAATCATTTAGAGATATCTTGAAATGAACAGGAAGTCATTTCAAGATATCTCTAAATGACTTCCTGTGATCATTTGGCTTGCCGTACTGCATATCAAGTAATGTAAATCATACCAGTTAATTGTATTTAATGACTTATATTTTAGCTTCAAAAGAAACTAACTAAAATAATGAATCTTTCCTTGAAACTAGGGAAATACATGGTGTATTATAAAAAGGTGCAGGAGAAAATAAGAGAGGACATAGGAAATGGTCCTGGATTTTATGCCTGTCTGAAAATGTAATATGAAAGTTTTGCTGAAGAGTTTGGGGATTTCGTTTTTACTTCAATACAGAAAAAGCTACACTCCCAAAATTCCAGAGAACCCATATGTCAGATGGCAAGGGGAGCATGACTGCATAATGGCAGTATGCCTGAATTTTGCAGAAACCATCTGTTAAGTCCCAATAAATCATTGCAGCCAGTCACCATCTTGCTAAACTGCTGACTGAAATTAATGTATTTATGGAAGAATGTCATTTTTTTTAAAACATTTAAGCTGTGTAAGGTATTTTGACTCTGCGTTCTAAAGCTCATTTTATAAGCAGGGGTAGTGCCCAATTGTTACCCATTTTGATCAGGAAAATTCAAATATTTTCTTTAAAAAAACAGAAGTACATTTTAAAATGTGGCATATCTTTACATATCTTATTCAACATCACACAAAGTAGTTAATCAGGACCATCACATGCATTGTTTTGTATCTTGGCCAGTATAGCATAATATATATTATACATTAACAGTGGTTATAGTTACACTGTACCAAGCATGTTGTCTTTTCAAAGTGCACAGAATCCTGTAGTATGGAAAATAATAAAGATAACGCTAAATCAGCATATAATTACCTTTATTGAAAGTGTGTTCCTTGTACTGGTTCTTGGCATTACAAGGAGCATGCTTTATCACTATCATATGCAACAGAGCTTATTCCCTCTACCATATGATGTAATGTATGGTACAGCATGTTTTTTTATTACACTGATTAGCTTAAATAAACAGAAAACCCTGTACATCCAGGTGGTCAGTTGCACTTTTTAAATGTCACTGTAACTGATCAGACAAATCAATCGGAATCTGATAATCTAGTATAATATAGCAACAGGCACAAGTGGCTCCTACTAAATGTGATCTAAAATGTTTATAGTGACTTTAAAATTGCATGCACCATACTACAGTACTTTTTTGTAAAGGGTGATAGATTTTTGGGGGAAATGTGCCAGAGACGCCACCAAATTCTATCAAATTCTATCAAATTCTGTCAGCCTCTGGGAGCCTTGTTCTATTCCGGATATTTACATGTTTCCAAGCAGTTGTCATTTATATATTATGCTCAAGACTCATTCTGGAATTATTTGGGGAAATTTGAGTCCAAAGTTGGCAGTGGTACCCTGAACGGCTGCCACTTCAGATTTGTACACAGTTAACAACTCATTGATCTTTATGCTAACACTTTTTTAATTTATTAAATAACTGACAGAAATAGAATGATCTTTGGTAGTAAATCTCACTCCCGACCTGTGAGGGCACGAAGTAATGGGAACAGAGTAGCCTGGACTGCTTGGCCTGACAATTAATTCCCAGGGTCAAAATGGAAGTCGGTCCTCTGGAAAGGGGGCGGAGCTTCGGCGCATTAACTCATTGACCCAGAAGGGAAATGATGTGGCAGCCGCGGATTGGAGGAGCGGCTGCAATCGTTTACCAAGGGGTCATGTGTGATGGTACAAAAAGGGGACGAAGTTCCTTTGTTTTGGTTAAAGAACAATCCGGAAGGACCTGTGTTTTGTGAAATCGTATCGTGAGGGTTTGTTTTATTTTGTCTCTAATTGTTGCTTGTTATTTAGTAGACGGCTAAACATGTCCGGAGCTGTCACCAGAGGCCAGCACCACCTAGGACAGCACTTCACTTGTTATCACGATAAATTGTATTTAGCACCACAAGCACTACAGCACTCACTCAGGACTGGTGACCATGTTTGTGTATTGTGTGTGTACTATTGACTGTGTTTATTATTTGGAACTGCAATTCCGTTATTTAGAACAGTTATTGCCTGGGAAATATTATTTACGGTCATCAGACCTGGATTATAAATAAAACCACTTGCACTTGGATTACCGTTGTCTGCCTTTCATTTAAACACCGCATCACTCCTGCACCTGTACACTGCAAGCCACCCTGCCACAATAACACATTATTTTGGAGTTTTTCTAATGCGTTCCCAGTGAGCAGCATGCTTTTAATGTGCATTACTGGAAGTAGAAAACATATTTCCTTGTATCCAAGCTTAGATTACCTTGTCAGACTGTTGTGATGTGTGTCTCAGAAACAAATACTTCAGCTGTCCAAAAATATAGCCTTGTTTTCAACATTGATGCTTCCATAATTTAATAGATTTGTATATACATACATATGCTGGATACAACTGTATTGATACCCAATATCTTATTTTAAATGCCCTCCCTTCATTTGGTGCATTTTGAGCATACATGGGGTTAAAGTCTGCATCTGCTGGCTCAACAATTTGATTAGGCTGCTTTTCTCTTTTACAGCTCACAGAATAGAACAGAGAGGGTAAGGATCCTGTAATCCTTGCCAATGAAAAAGACACTATCCAATTGCTACCTCTTTTCTATCCCCCCGCAGGCTACACTGAGATACTATGCAGGTTTTTAGCAGACAATCTGTGGTGTGGTGAATTTGGAGGAAGGAAGCTCTTTCTGGAAATAGAAAGCATTTTTACAGCAGTCTAAGGGATATAAAGTGAAAGGCTCCACCATGAGCATTCCTCTGTGGAGGAAGCCCCCAGCATTAGAGTAAGTAACTATATTTTTTAATGCATTGCCTATGCTTACTTCATATGGTTACCATGGAGATGTTTTTTGAGCAGTTGCAAAGCAAAAGGTTGTTGCTGTGCTAATGGATTGCGTTTCTATATGGATCAGAACAGGTGTCAAATATTTTGCAGTTCAATATTTTGTACTGGCCTATGTCTTTATTATTATTAATGTATACTGTATAAATATAATTGCATTACAGTAGGTTAAGTACTGGTTAACAGTTAGCTCTTTTAGATTGTATTTCTCAATAGACCAGAATGATGATGCAGCGAGATGCTTCAATCCGATTAGACAGGGACTAGATACAGATATTCTTTCATTTTGCCTGGTTTATACTGTGAATCAGCATTAGGAAGAACATTTATAATTATATTTGTACTGTTGTATTTATGTAATGCTATTGTAGGTGTAGTCCAATACCACGTGTAATTATATTACTGCAGAATAACTAATGGGCTGGTTGATTGATTCATTGACTCTTAAGATTTCCACATGGAAAAAGCTATTTAGACATAACAACGTGCAAAACATAACAACGTTCATTTTTCGAATATATTAGAAATTTGTATATGAAAATTCTTTATTATCTTCCTGTCAAAAACTAATCGCATGCATGTACTGTTATTAAGCAATAGAACCCAATTAGAGAGCATTACTGTCGGGTCAAACTGTGTTGTTTTGGCCTGGTTCTTAAAAAAACATGTGATATTGTGACCTTTCAACTCTATTGACCCCACCTGCTTATATATCTTACCATAAAAAAGCTATTCAAATTGTATTTGTAATGTCCTTTATGAAGCCCACCATGATTAACTGCTGAGCTAAGCCATTTTGTTATTTGTTTGTTTTAATGAAATGATTTATGCATATCATTTAAAAAATGGCACAATGTTTTGTATTTAGCTTTTTTTTTCACTCTCTTGTTGAATCCATGAATAGGACTGCTGGCTGACATTGCTATTAAGGTTGTGTTAAGTATGAGACAAAATGCTCCACAATTATTTTTTAGTATAACCATCCATTTTCAGTTGTTTTAAGTGATTTCAATATATTTCCACAGTTAAAATAAATAAAATATAAATGAATAGCTGTTTGCTGTATGTTTAACTTTGAGAATATATACTATGCCAAATAAATTTAAAGAGCAACATTTCAATCTTTAATTTTTTCAAAACAGAACTTACAAAAATAATCAAATTTCAATATTTCAAGGGAGTCCTCTTTAAACACAGAAATTAACAGAAACATTAATTTAATTATGTGCCTAACATCAGTGACACATATCTGAACATGAGACCCATGGAAATCAATACCTATAGGCTTAGTCTCTGGATTTAAATTTTGTCATAGAGTTTGAATGTCTCCAGTGCAGATGCCTACCCACACCATAAGTGAGTACCCACCAAAAAGGTAATATTCAACCATATTAAATTGAGCAAATCCTTCTCCTCAAGCTCTCCATACTTGAAAATGTCGTTCAGTAGTGAACAGATAAAATCTTGATTCATCTATGAACAAAACAAGTGTGACGTGACGGAGCTGCCAGTTCTGGTGACCAATGCAGCAATCAAGGCTCCCTTCGGTGTCGTGGAATCAATTGAGCAGCTGCTGCTGGTGTTCTTGACTCATCACAGTTCGGTTACTTATACTGACTCCAGTTGCTGTCCTGAATGAGATATTGAGCCCATATGCAATGGACTGGCGATGCCTTAGTGCCATATTGTGTAGATATCAGCCATTGCATAGTGTGGTTGACCTCCCATGACCTTGTCCAGGATGTCTAGTGTACAAACCTGTGGTTTGAAAATGTTGCCACAATCTGGAAACAACAAAAGGGGACACAGCGAATTGACCAGCTACGTGTCTGTGTATCCTCAGATTGCAGTATATGAACAGCTCTGCCACTACCAAGAATCATAAGAAGCCTTGATTCCAAAAACTGGATCATATATAAATCACCTCAGTAATGTATGCAAGTAAAGGAATGCCATTTGAATTGCCCACTTGTGCAAAAGAAGGACTGTGCTTATCATGTGATTTTAGTAACTGTGTTTCCCAGGTCTGTTGTTAAATGACAACGGCGTAAAACGACAGGAATTTAGTGGGAATGGCGCCATTAATAAGATCCAGCATTCATACAACCATTTTAATCAAAAACTATCGCTGGTTGTATTGTTATTTTTAATCGGAAACTAATTTTATAATTTTAAGTCTGTATTTTAGTCACGACAGGTTGTGTGTTGTATTGCAATATCCTTGTATTTAGTGTTAGAAGTAAATGAGAAAATAATTACCAGTACTACAAAACAGAACAGTTTGTGGTATATACAATTCGCCTGAAATTAGGACCAAACCTGTTATTTAACTTACTTTTTTATTATAAATTTTTTTTAACAATTATTTGTATTAATTTTTACAATTTTTCTTCCAATTTTGGAATGTCCAATTATTATTCAACTTGGCTCACCGCTGCAACCCCAAACTAACTCAGGAGAGATGAAGACGAGCACTCACATCCTCCTAAACAAGTGCCGTCAGCCGTCCATTTGTTTTCACTCTGCAAGCCTGCCGTGCAGCCATATTCAGAACTTACAGCGTCGGAGGACCACGCAGTTCTGAATTGTGTACAGGCTGGCCTGCAGGCGCCCGGCCAGCCACAGGGGTCACTGGTGTGCGATGAGCCAAGGACTCATGAGTTAGGACCTAACCCCTACCCCGCCCGGGCAACACTTGACCAAATGTGCACCGGCAGATTGTCTTTACCAGATACACGACTCACGAGCCCCCATTTAACTTACTTTTAAAGAAAAATAATTACATTTACTGCCTCACACACACTATTAAGAGGTGTTGTTTATCTACTTGAACATAGAACACTGCTTTCAGTCCAACCAATTTGTTTAGATTTATCACAAACTATGTTTTGGCTTCAAGGGATTTTGTGTTACTGTTTGAGATTCATGCAACCTTCTGGGTTTTTATTGCAAACCACAGCCATTTAAAAGTTTATTCAGTGCAGTGACTGTTATGACAGTATGTCTTGTTTGGTTGAGTTTTTGCCTTTAATCTGTCTGAGGACCGGGCAAAATTTCAAAAAGTTATATTAAAATATAGTTTGTAAAACACTCTCACAGCTCATGAAACAAATATTGAACAATAGCAATAACGACCCTGGACCGGGGCATTTCCAGTGGATTTAATAACCAGCTGGGACTTTTAAAATTGTGTGATCACTGGAGCCTACATTTTAATAAATAAATCCATCTTGTTTGTTAAGTAACAGATTACATAAATATTTCTTACAATTGTCATGGCTCAGTACCATATTAGTACCAGTGCAATTGTTCCAAATCCACCAATGCAGTATTTGTTGTCGTTGCTGGTAATGCTATGGTCATCTGTAGTTGTTCTGCTACCATTTGTTCAGGGTAATACATTATAATGTATGATAATGATATTTTGTTTCCTTTTTCTGTAAGGGACAGGCCTAGTGTAAACAGAAGGTGAGAAATAACGCTGTATGTATAAAAATGACTAGTAGTTATACTACATTTTGAAAACTATAAAACATAGCCTGGCTATTTAGGACACAGTATATAATGCATTCATCTTTGTAGCTCTTTTTCTATATATATGTTAAGTCTGAATTTTCTGCAAAGTCAAAACCAATGACTACATTTTGTAATAAAATACTTGTATTGTAATGTGCGACAGCTGGAGAAATGTATGGAATGAACATTAGGTTTTCACAGTGCAGGTTTCTGTTTTATTGCTAATAAACACTATTTATGTACGTCAACTACTGTGAGGTCACAACTATGGAAAATGGTTTTGGAATGTGCAACTTTTTCATTGCAAGCATGATTCATGTGGACCATCTGAGTGCTCTGTTTTGAGAGGAATAGTAAAATATGGGTTGCACTAAATCAAGGCAACTTCCTGAAATAAGGCTTTTGCTCCTTTATATTGTTGGTCATCACTTGACCCAGACTAGCTTGACTGACAATTATTCTAACCTGACAGCTGTACAGGTCTCTTGTGAATGGGTCCCAGCTACAGTATAGTATGTTCTTAGAGCACAAGAGTACATTTCAATAACATTATAATAAAACTGGCATTGATTAAACTCAACTGGTAACCATTTTTAATGTGTCAAATGCATTAGTTAAATACCCCGTGTTTAAAGCAGACACTCATGTAGTGACCTTGGGATGCTGTCACCCCCCACCACCATCTAGATTAATATTCATTGCGAATAAAGTTCCTTGAACTGAGCGGACATTTATTAAAGCCCACACCTGTCTGTCAACAATAGTTCATGGGCCAACATATGCTGCAAATGGAGGCAGTCTTTCTCTCCCTACAAAATCAGACATAGATGTGCACTTCTTGTCGACACAGCACCCAGTTCTCCATGCAAACAGTAACTCTCCTAAACCAGCATCAGGCACAAAATGCAGGCACTTCAATGTTGTTCTGTTGTGTCCTATACTTTACTGTTCTACCTAAACCCACCAATTATTTAGGTAAATTAGTGCAACTTTAGGGCAGCAGTGTGGAGTAGCGGTCAGGGCTCTGGACTCTTGACCGGAGAGTCGTGGGTTCAATCCCAGGTGGGGACAATGCTGTTGTACCCTTGAGCAAGGTACTTTACCTAGATTGCTCCAGTAAAAACCCAACTGTATAAATGGGTAATTGTATGTAAAAATAATGTGATATCTTGTAACAATTGTAAGTCGCCCTGGATAAGGGCGTCTGCTAAGAAATAAATATTAATAATAATAATAATAATAATAATAATAATAATAATAATAATAATAATAATAATAATAATAATAACTTTCCTGCTATCAATCAACAGGTAACATCTGTTGCCACTGTTAGGGCAATTGCCTCTTTTCACCTGCCTAACCAACATTACCAAGGTACTGAACCCCGGAGGCAAAGGCCATGGACTCATAGGTTGCCTGACCGATCGGTGTTGCTGAAGCATGAAAAGGTGAACTATCCACAGCTGATTTTCCTCCCCAAAGGCCAATGATGCTCACCCTGTACTCACTGTAGTGAAAATAGAGGCTTACATAAAGTAATACAGGCAATACCTACTGTGCATTTTCTCACCATGGGTTAACAAGTAAAATACATTTCAGTGTATTAACTTGATTGCAGATAGAGGGCCCAGAACTAGACTGATATTACTTATTTAAAATATTTGATCTCACTTCCAAGAGAATCTTAGGAGACACAGCAATAAATCATTACAGTACAGTAATTAATACCACCTATTCAGACAATCATAAAGAAGAGCTGATGTGTAAATTAAGTGTCTTGAATAAGTCCTGTAGTAGCAACCACACTTCAGGCAGTTACAACAGAACCTTTCATAGCAGTCCTTTCAAAGTCAATTGTGTTCATGTGCATGCTGGAAGTGTACTAACTCCCTGTGACATTATGACAGTATGTTTAGGTTAGATGTTTTAATTTGATCTTGCCTTTCAAATGATCAAATACATATGAAGGATTTCAGAGTAAGATGATGTGAAGAGGTGAGTCTATGATATGCTAAGGTTTCTGGGCTAGTCAGCCACATGTAATATGCCCTTCTTGTTTTTAAAGATGACAGTTATAGAAGGCACAGGTATCAGACATTGTGTAGAGGTGTGTCTCTGTCTGTGCATCTGTCTGCCTGTATATCACACTCTCATGTGGAATATTATAACCATATGTAATGCATTTAAATGGTGAACAACCCTATAGTAAACATATTTAAGGTTGGAACCATATCCCCAAAACTTGCGCATAAAATAATGTCCTTGTCAAATACAAGCATCTGCACATGCTTATTTATACCAAGACCCATCCTGTGTTTTCACGCAGACAATGGAAACATGCAGAGACTTTGATTAGGAAGAAACATTTTAACAAGACATGTTGAATTAACTGCACAACAAAGTGCATATTTAACCTTCAAGGAACTTAAGTGTAATTATTTCAATGTGACATGGGTGCTCCTAGCAAGCTTGTGCTCTGGTCCCTGTTCCAAACATTGTCATGTCTTCAGGAGATTAGTTACAGGAAAGATTTCTGTTATGTCAACCCCTTATAAAAGTTTACCACAGTAAATCTGCATGCTAACTATGCAGCTTTCCCCATGGTTATACTATGCATTTACCATACTTTATTATAGTTTGCCATTTTTATTAATATACTTTACCATACCTCTAAGGGCTATACAATGCTTACCTATACTATACCATGCTTTCACTATGTGTTATTACACTTTATGTTTTTACTACAGTAAAGTGTTATAACATTTTTAAAAATACTTTTTTCAGCCACTTCAGATAATCAGCTGTTAGAATGTCCAATATCGAGTATTGTAGCTAAGACAGGGCTCTGAGTGAGCGCAAAATATGGTATTTAATGTATACAGTATATACACATGATCCAGGCTGCGTAGGTAAAGCCTATAACTAAACGTTCTTATCTCTTACCTGAATAATTTTTTTTTCACACTCGTCCTCGGCATGTAATTTGCATACACATTTTCACTTGCCAGACCAGAGTCGTTCACGATCCAGGCTAGTTGCACAAGCAGTGCTGTAGCTCCCTCCTTTTCATGCAGAACTGAGGAACACTAGAGTACCTACACATGCAGTATGTTGGTACCTTCATTTTCTTAGCCAAAAAAAGAACCTGCTGGACATTTACTACATTAATTGAAATAAATTAACAATACCCTAGGATAGTGGCATCCAATGCCAATACTGCACGGTAGGGTGGATCTGGGTAACACTTTTTTTTGCGTACTTCAAGTATTTGGGATTGATGCCATTTTAATAGATTGACACCAATTATTCTTTACTGTTGCATAATAACAGCAAAGAAACTATCTATGTGGACATTCACTGTCAAAAATATATACCTTTAACACAAATAAACCAGACACGTACTGTTATTGTGGCACCCACTAGGTACTGGCAGTCACATACATGACAGGGTGGCTTAAAGTAGAATATATCTTTTCTTTATCTGTAGCTGACTTTGCCATGTCTCTAGGCTCCAAGTGGTATCTGTTTATACCTGTATTTGTGACTTCCTCGCAGTAGGTGTACAACATGAGTCAGGGTTAGCAACATTGCAAAGTTCATTTGTGAATCCCAGGATACAAATAACAGTTGCATGCAAAGAAAGATGGGAAGGCATTCTCACAAGTAGTTAAAACACAAAAGGGTACCCGTTTTATAAACCTTAATGTTTTACTTTAAAAGGAAAAAGACTGATTTGGGTTTGTTTACTTTCCTGATCCAGGCAGCTCTTGAATACCCAGCAGCCCTTGGGTTGTTTGACATCTGGACTGTGTTAGTAAGTAGAGCTGGCTTAATGATGAGGTAACTCACTATGGATAACAATGTTGCTTTTGTCTGTCATGTCAGATGATGACGTATGGCTTGTTATAGCTTGCTGTTTGACTGAACCAAGAGAAACAATAGTTTCTCTTCAAATCTGGAGACTAGACTACTGTTAGGATTATTTATATGTGATGGTAATTTTTGTTTTGATTTGCAGTTGATGTGTTAAGACTGTACACTTTTTTTAGATTTAGTGACAGACCTCGTTGGAAGTAATTTGGCCCATCATTTTAAAGTTAAACACATCAGACATCATCAGATTGAACGTGGGCAGGGGGTGGAGGTGAAGGCCTTGGGGTATGCTACTATTCACTCATGGAAGTTTCTGTTTGTTTACTCTTTCTAGGAATGTGATTTGGGTCCAGAATACCAATTCTAACTGAAATGTCACTAGAGAGAGAAAAATCTAAGTAATGTTCACTAAAATGTGTAGAAAGATAACAAAAAGTTTTATCCAAAGGTACAATATACACATTTTCAGTAAAGCATGATACCAGCATGTGTTTTCAGTGGAAATCAACCGGAATGGGCTCTGTCCAGCAAAGAAAGCATGAGGGACTCAAACATACATGCAAGACCTATTGATTAACCATTCATCAATAACCGTATGGTGTGCAGGGTCTCAAGCAGTCAGGGGAGTGCAAGTTTGATTCCTGACGGCCAATAGACTGATCTTTACATTGGCCCTGGTGCACATGCGTGTTGGGAAGTGAAAATTGGCATGAACTACTTCACCTTATTGTGCTACAGCAGCCCTTACTGGCCAGGCTCCTAGTGAGCTGGAGCAGACACCTGCAGGACTAGCCTTCATCAGTAGTCTGCTGTGGAGCTCCTGGCTATAAAAAAGCAGTTAGCATGGTGGTGAGGTTGAAGGAAGCCCACTGACTTTCAATTACATAGGAGCTGACTCATTTACCAATATTTAGAAGAAGCTTAATTGGATACTCCAAATCAAATATATTCATTTACATGAATGCACTAATGGATTACAACTGATACATGAGCAATGTAAAATAAAGTAGACATAATGCCTCCACCAGTATCATTTGTTTACTTTCACATTTTTTGACAGTATTACCCAAAAAGTAGACAAACATTTCAACTACAGTATGGTTTCAAGGGTGCGTGTTCATTCCTTTTTAAAGGCTTATTTGTTGACAAAGTTTAGGAGTTCTGATTTCCTTTTGGCTTTGATTTATTTTTTCTGTAGCTACTGAACCAAATATACAAAAGTATGTGTTTTTTTTTATTTTTTAATTCCTTTAGTATGTTTATACCATAACAGTGCCAGGGGAAATGGGTTAATTGCAGTCAGGGCCGGCTTGGCATCATGGTGTTAGTAACATTTTTAGATCTGTGTGCTAGCAATAAGTAATCCTCATTTTAATCACCATTTAAAACCCAGAGGAAAAAACTGCATGCATTTGATATAAATGGGTCTTTTGAGGTCCAACTTTTCATTACCAGACGTAAATACACTTTGTTCTACATAGAAGAGGCAAAGCCAATTCAAACAGATCTTACTCAGGCAAAATGTTTGTTTCTGCTTTACTGGCAAACCTTAAGCAACAGGCATAACATTTTACCACAACCTGCTGAAAACCAGCTTGCTGTCAGATAAATGCTGTAGATTAATGAAGGGGCTTGATAAATGAACAAGGCACTAACAAAAGTGTAAAGCTCTATACGATCATGCACTGCATAATTGAAATAGATGATGCCTGTTTTGAGGGTTTCTGAAGGCCCAAGCCACTGAACCCACATGCTCTCTTTTATTTCTCTTAGCTTCTTTCCAGTCACTATGAGCTGCCAGGCATTTCCTCTTTCCTTTCGCTGAGGTCAGCCAGTTGGAGAATGTGTAAACAGACCAGACAGTGCTGCTGAGCTATATAACTCCTCTGTCATGCTTCGACTACTCGTCTAGAAATTTGCATAAGTTCTCTGTGTCTGACTTAATTTGCTTTTTTTAAAAATACTATTTACACTGTATAGCTAACAGAAATGTTATATTTATCTTCTGAATAGGAACTGTCAACCAGTTTTTTTTCTGTGGTGACAGATCAGGACTTAATCAGTAAACTCAAATACTGCTGCTCTTATCACTACTGTGTAAATTCAAAAGATTTTTAATTGACTTGAAGTTAAGTGTAAAGTGTAGATAGAAGTCTTCTGTTCATTAAATTTTACAAAATAGTTTATCACCTTATTAGGAAGTCAGCATTGATACCGCTGAATGCGAAGTGACAGTGCAGCACTTAAACTTTGCAATAACCTTACCTGCTATCTATTATCCAGGTTTATTTTATTCAAATCAGTATACATGGTATAGGCTATGACACTGAAGAAATCTGTATGAATAAATAATGAAATAAGATTACTAAACACACTCAAGTACAGCATAAATATTTCAGTGTTAGATTGTCTCAGTCTTAATACCTAGATTGTTGTTGTTTTTTTGTTTTGTTTTTTTTTTACCAAAAGTTATAATTTCAAAGTGATATCATTTTTACTAGACCAACATATACATTCAGACATGTAGGTTTTTAAGACCCCATTGGTACCTTCATTAGGTTAAAGGCCCAATAAAAGTTCTGTAGCAATACGGCCAACTCAATTGTTTTTATTAAGAAAAATACACTGATGCTCCTTCACAGGTGTACTGGACCTGGACTCCTGAAAAGCCATAAACCCTTTAATGATGTGTAGCATGTAAATATTTAAAAAGCTACTATTACATTATTATATGTATTATGCACAATGTTACCTTTACCCGAAAAAAAAGTGTATGTAATGCTTTCAGACCTGTATGCCAAAAGTTAGTTTAATAAATAAATAAATAAATAAATGAAGTGAGGTATAAAGCCAGTGTGTCTTTATTTTTTACTGCAAAATACAGATCAACATGGCAATGTTAATGTGCCTGTATTAAAACTGTTAGTCTAAATAAGTACCACAGAATAAACAAGTTTCTACTGCATATGTAGTAAAATATATTTAAAATAGCTAGCCACCCTGAGTGGGAATACATGGAAAACTACATGGAAACCCAAATTGCCAGAAAGATACTATAAAACAGCGTGACAGAAAGGTGAGTTATTTTTAATTTTTGCATGTAAACCAAGCCATTGCCTTAACCATGGCATGTTCATTGCCCGGCCATTGTACACCAAGACTTAGGAAGTCAATAATTAGAAAAACAATGATTTAAATAATAGGGCACATATCACACCACTGTAACCTAAGTATCACAAAATAATGTTGAAAATGAATCACATAGGATTTTTAGCCACCAGGTAGACTTATTTCACAAAGTCCCTAGCCAACTTTTAGTCACTTTGTCAAAATTAAACTTCAGCAAATCAACTATCCTAGCCATAAACCTCCTCCCCCAAACCTCCAGTCAGTCATCACTCAACATTCTCGGAAGGTATGCCAAGAGTAGTTGTCATATTTCAAATAAGTTAATCTACTCCTCATTTGGTATTCTCAGTAGATTGTTCTAGGTATCTAACGCTAAAGTAATTTAGGTATTTTATTGAAATTTGGGGGGGAATCAGTAGATATAGATGCTGATCCATATGAAGAAGGGATAATGTTGTCAGTTAAACTAATAATCAGAGATTATTTTTCATAATTACAGTAATCAGCTTTTTAAACATATTTTTTGCATTTAGGACAAATCCAAACACAATGGATTTACTGTATACTTTGTTAAAAAAAAGCTAACTTTAAAGTGACTTTATTATATTAATATAAATTCACACTACGATTAACAAAATGATGTACTGCTGTATTAGTGTTGGTAGAATCTACAGGCCTATGTGTTTATATTATTGATAAACAGAATCCACTTTAATATCAAGCCCTGCCAGTTTTCGCTTGCAGCTTTTAACATGGACAAACACAGACACTACTGCCATCAAAGTATGATAGTTCCTCAGGAAAGGGATACTGTAATTAGTAGAAATGCACTTCATTTAGGTATGCAAATAGATCATTACTATAAAGCTAACGTACAGCAGCAAATCATCTGAGTGAATCTCATAAAACTGAATCTGTATTTACCTACAGAAGTTTTGATACTTGCTCTATAAATATCCATTTATTACAAAAAATAACATGGTTTTCAGAGAATCTTGACCAAAGTGTCTTATCCCTGAGGATACTGTATATAATATGCTGTACTAAATTCAAACATTGGGTACAAAACTTAGGAAATCTGGCATTTCTTTAGAAATGTTGAAAGATTCCAAGCATTTAAAAGTTTATCACTCAGAGTCGAGGGCCAACTAAGAATGTATTTTCCCATAAACAAGAACTGTTGATCAGACTGCCTTCTATTAATAAAGTGTTTGCAATTTTGCACGTGTTGCAATTTCCCATCACTTCCCCATTGGATTCCCAGAAATTCTCCTCCAGCAAAGAGGTCATTATTCTTATGAGTGATGACTGACTGGAGGTTTGGGGGAGGAGGTTTATGGCTAGGATAATTGATTTGCTGAAGTTTAATTTTGACAAAGTGACCAAAAGTTGGCTAGGGACTTTGTGAAATAAGTCTACCTGGTGGCTAAAAAACTGACATATAATTCTATGTGATTCATTTTCAACATTATTTTGTGATACTTAGGTTACAGTGGTGTGATATGTGCCCTATAATTTAAATCATTGTTTTTCTAATTATTGACTTTCTATGTCTTGGTGTACAATGGCCGGGCAATGAACATGCCATGGTTAAGGCAATGGCTTGGTTTACATGCAAAAAATAAAAATAACTCACCTTTTTGTCACGCTGTTTTGGTAGTATCTTTCTGGCAATTTGGGTTACCATGTAGTTTTCTTTTAGGAAGAGAAATTATCCTTCAAAATTCAAATGACCTAATTAATATAAAAATATCGGAGCCCGTTTCTGTCAGTGTTCCAATTTTGCATTGCACAACTTTTTTCTTACAGTAAGTTTCAGGTTGTGTTGATGAACCACAAGTGCCGCCTGCCTCATTTGGCTACCAAAAAATGTAATTAAAAAAGCAAGGGAAGCAAAACAAAGCTCAGATATAGCATCACACAAATACCCCCCAAAATATGAGAGCACTTTGTACTATCCATGTATTATGTGCTTAACATTTTTTTACTGCATATATATTTATATACATGTTATACACATACATATAAAATATATACAGGGTTCTACAGAACGATGGCTTCAGCAATTCTAATCCTTATGGTAGTCTACAAACTGAGCAAAAATCCAGCACCCTAGGTTAATCATATAAAAAGATATCCAATCAAAATGATTAGCTTAGTACATTCAGGCCCGGCACCAGGAACTGCACAATGGGGGTGTGTGAAAGGATAGCGCGGTGGCTAAGGCGTGCTACCATCAAGAAGGAGACAGAAATGGGATTGCTGCCAGGGCGCACTTTTATTAAATAAAAATAAAACCTTTAAACAGACAAAACAACAATACAAACAAAAGAAACTTTCACCCAAGCAAGGCTATCATGGTACGATAGCAGCGAGCACAACCTGCTACTCTCAGCTCTTCTGCTAAGTACCTCCACAAACAAAGGGTCTGGCTTCCTTTATGTACCATGTGACTGGGGCTTGATTGACCATCAATTAATCAATCAAGATCCAGCCACATCCCTCAGATGGATTCTGGCAGGGATGGAATTAACCCTATCCCAGCCAAACTTATATTCAAAGCAATCAAACTTTATTTACACAAGCACCAAACCACACTATTTACATACAGGGTCTCCGCCCTGTCACACACCTCCCCCTTGTGCAAAGCACAGGTGGCCGCAAACAAATAAACTATAAAGCACTATTATTTTAGGAGTCACCTGCAAAATGGCAATACTTTGAAACGTTGAATGAATGTTGTCGCATTAAAAATAAATACTGAATGAAGAGGTCTGTAAACCCTTCGTACTGTATGCTTATTTTTTCTATTTGGTCAAAGTAGCTTGCCAGCGCTACTTTCAGCAGATCACAGTTGTTATTAAAAAAATTGTTTGGTACAGCTTTTAGCTATAATAGAAATCTGCGCAAGGCTACATCACAAATGGGATCGTCATTGCTGAAGTCTCTTGAACACATGGTATGGCTTTCAAACTTGTTGCCATGCAATTTACGCAGCTTTTTAGCGTGAGAAGGTGATTTTACCCATCCCTTTTTAGCCGTACCATGTTTTGGCTTCACACGTGAGGAATGTATGTGATGTAGGCATGCTACATCACATTCTCAAGACAACGGAGAGAGAATTTTGAGTTTCTAAACTGCATGTAAACCAATGATGCAATACAAAAAATCAAATGTGTGCCAGTGGTTAACCCTATACAGTGTATGCATATCACATACACAGTTAATGAACCATGTGATATAGGCTTCAAATGGACTTACCAATGGAAGTTACCCTTTGAAGCGATTTTGAAGGCGACGCACAGGTCTTCCATTGCTGGCACAATGTACTGAACACATTATAAAATAGGAATTTGTGATGGTTATAAAGGAAGGAAATAGCAGAGAGAAAACTACCTAGAAACTTAAGTTTATATTATTTGTTTAACAGAAAGATACAAAAAAACATGTTTGTTAATTACAGATATAATTTTAGCCTTTTCAAAAGGATAAATCTGGTTTGGCTTTTTATTCCAATTTGTACACATATTCTGTTATATTATGTTGTTTATGTTTGCACAAAATGTGTGTTTTTTTAATGTATTTTTATTTTTCATTTAAGAACTGGCTGAGATTTGGTTAGTATAAGTTACCTGGCTTTGAAAATGTACAAACTTCAATGTTTAAAAAAAAAAAATCACACTCACACTTACACTCACACAAGGAAAATCACAAGAATGTAACATTTTCTCGATGGAGCCAACACTTCTTCAACTGCATTAGCAGTCTGTGATTGTAGCTGCTGCTAGGAAACACTTCATTTTAGCACATTATCAAGTTAAAAAACAGATCTTATAATTAATACATAGTTTACAGTTACCTCATTATTTTGTGCAAGAAGAAGCATTGACCTTGGCTAGTGGCTATAGTGACAGACACAGTCAGTCATGTAATATTCTGTAAATTAGAGTAGAATTGGAGTTACTGTATGTCTAATGGTTAAGGGCAAAGCAATCTGCTTGAACCTCTACAGTCTGGCTTCCGGCAGCATCACAGTACTGAAACTGCTGTGCTTCGGATTGTGAATGATCTCCTGCTTAATGCTGATGCTGGTGCTCCCTCTGTGCTTGTCCTCCTTCATATAATAGCCACTTTTGACACCAGAGATCATGGCATTCTGTCTCTCCTGGATGTCCTCTTACCTATCCAGACGCATGCAGTCTGTTTTCTATGCTGGATGCAGTGGTGTCGCAAACCCAGTCACTTGTGGTGTCCCCCAAGGATCTGTTCTTGGGCCCCTTCTCTTTAATATCTACATGCTTCCCTTGGGTCACCTTATCCGCCAACACAGCCTCATGTTTCACTGCTATGCTGATGGCACCCAGCTCTACTTAAAACTTGACCCTGGAACCCCCACTGCCATGGTCCAGCTCTTGACTTGCATTCAAGACATCAGCTGAACACTAGCAAATTTGAACTCCTTCTAGTAGGATCTAAAACTCAACTTAAGAATCTCACTATAGCTGCTCTGAACCTCGGAAACTGTCTGCTTCTGCCTTCCCCCACAGTACGAAGCCTTGGTGTACTTCTTGACAGCAACCTCTCCTTTGATGCCCATATCTCCTCCGTGGTCAAATCTTTTTTCTACCATCTTCAAAACATCTCCAAAGTCCATCCCTACCTTTCCCTCCCGGATGCAAAGATACTTTGGCATGCATTTGTCTTCTCTCGACTCGACTACTGCAACTCTCTCTATGGTGGTCTCCCGGCACGTACCATAAACCGATTGCAGCTAGTTCAGAATGCCGCTGCCAGGATGTTTACCAGATGTAAAAAACGTGATCACATCACCCGCCATCTTGCCCAGCTGCACTGGCTACCTGTAAAGTTCAGGATTACTTTCAAAACTCACCTACAATGCTCTTCATCACACAGGTCCTCAGTACCTTCTCAACTTGCTGACCCGCTATGTCCCTGCCCACAAGTTGAGGTCCTCCGATTCTGGCCTGCTTGTTATCCCCAAGCAAAAGTGCACCACACTTGGAGAACACTCGTTTAGCTTCATGGCTCTGACTCTTCGGAACTCTCTCCCAGCTTTGGTGCGTGATCCCACTGTCGCTCGCTTTAAATCAGCTCTCAAGGTCCACCTGTTCTCTCTTGCTTTCCATGCTCTTTAAGCCTGATATCTGCTATTAGCTGCTGTGTTGTTGCTACTATTTCATGTATTATGCTATTGTCACGTATTATGCATTTTTCACTGTATTTAATGTATCATGCATTGTTTTTTACTGTATATCATGTATTATGCATTTCTCTGTATTTAAAGTATTATGGATTTTCTTGTCGTTACTGCATCTTGTAAAGCACTTTGTGTTGGTGGTCCACTATGAAAGGCGCTATATAAAATAAAGATTGATTGATTGACTGAAGTTTTTACACTTTCCTATTACAAAAGTCACTGAATCGTAATTCAAACTGCTCTTTCGTCCAGCATATAGGGCACCAGTGCTGCAGATTAGTAAACTGGTAGAAATGGAAGAACTGGAAGGATTTGCAAACTAGATATGACAGTAAGTTTACTTGGAGATAGCAGGCTGTATTGTGAGGAGGACCATTGCTGTAAACCTTTTAAAGAGCAATCAGTTCAACTTACCTGTTAAGGGTTAAACTTACATCTCCAAATCAAAAGAATGAGCGTATAATATATTTAGCAACCTGAGTTCCAATGTAAATGTATATGAAAGATTTCCCACTCAGTAAATGCCTTGCAGGCCTTACCTCACGAATGTACAAGAAGCCACTTCTAAGGATAAGTCAATGCACTCATAATTGTATAGAGAACTCTTTGTAATTTCTCATCTCGGCAGCGTCATTAGTTAACAACAAAGCAAACAGGACTTTTGCATACAGTATAAGTTGTACAATTTCAAAATGTTGGGCCTGAATAAATCTGCGATTCCTTGGTGTCATCCCTCAAAACCTCTTGTATCCTCAAAGCTGTGATAATGTACATCTCATGTGTGCCTAATTATTTACAGCATTAGCTTAACTGTTTACTTATTCAGTGTCCTTTCTGGTAATTCCAAACTGATAGACAGTTTTAAATTAATCTAAAAAAAGGTGCAAACCTCTTTTCTTACAAGGACTAGCTACCCAGGCTTTTGGGTATTCATGTCTACTAGCTAAGACTCTTGTTTTATGAAATTCTGTCAGGTTACAATGTAGTTGAATGAGCATTTCTCTGGGCAGGAAATTTAATTTACAGCTCAAAATGTGAGTATTAGCACTATAAGACTCAATAGAACCAAAGGTACAGGGAACAAAAGCATAACATAATCTGTACATTTGTTCCATTTCTGAAATGTGGAATCAAGCATTTGTGACTTCATTGCTGAAATGCCAAGTGAGACCATTTCCTTGAAAGGAGTTTGACACAGTTTTAAATTGGTTGCTATGACTTCGGACTGTCGGGCCCTAGCTGTCACTGCAATTACATCGTTAACATTGTTTTGAGGTATATGTTACCTTTCATTTGCCAACGCTAAAGGGACATGGATGACTGGTTGTTCTGGAATGACAAAAGCACCATTCATTGAGAGAGGGCTTTTCAGATGCAAGTCAAACAGAATAACCTGGGATCCAAATAGCTCATAAATCATTAACAAATGCTGAATAAAATGTTATTTTGGATGGTGTCCATTTGTTTGGGGGATTCAGCACTTTGCTACAATAATTCTACCTTAGAAGTATTGAGTACAATACTTTGAATGCAGCTTGGAAATGTGGTGAGTACAGATTTGGTGTGGCTGTGTGGGATGAGGCGGGGATCACTTTACAATAGGCTGGGAGGTAAAAATATCTATAGGATTGAAATTATGTATTTAAATATTAGGTTGCATTAATTATTATTAATTTATTTCTTAGCAGACACCCTTATCCAAGACAACTTACAATTGTTACTAGATATCACATTATTTTTTACATACAATTACCCGTTTATACAGTTTTGTTTTTATTACTGGAGCAATCTAGGTAAAGTACCTTGCTCAAGGGTACAGAAGCAGTGTCCCCCACCTGTGATTGAACCCACGACCCTCCAGTCAAGAGTCCATAGCCCTAACCACTACTCCACACTGCTGCATTAATAACATTGTAATGAAATATTTTAGATAGTACACAACACTCGACTTAGTGGCAAGACACTTCGCTGAATAATTTCTTTACCCAAATAATATACAATGTTATTTACTCTGGATAGCTAAATATGTTGTGGTTTGTGAAGGCATGAAGTTTAGGGCAGCAGTGTGGAGTAGTGGTTAGGGCTCTGGACTGTTGACTGCTGTTCCCTGTTTTCATCAGAAATATTATAATTTTACTCTTAAGTAACCCACCAACTGGATGAACAACCCCCACCCCCACCCCCACATATTGCCTTTAGCTGAGCACACATAAAATGTGTGGCATGCAGACTTGAATGTGTTCCAGAAGCGCTGCAAACATACCATATGTTGGGATTTAGTAATAGAAAGGAAGTGTTTCAAAATGACAAGCAAGACGGGCAAAGCTATTTATTTATGTCTGTCAAGGCAGTTGGTGGTGCACTGATATCACTTGAGCTGTGAAAGTGAATAGCAAATGTCCCAGTTGTGTGGTAGTTTGTCCAAACTATTTTCTAAATATATATTAAAGTTGGGTGCTGCATCAGTGCTGCAAATAGGAACACAATTAAGTTGAAAATCTGGAGTGAAAAATAGGCAACAAGATTCAAAGACCACTGCAGTAGGACATAGGGGGCGCTACAACGGACACTTCTGAATCATCAGATGTTCAGTAGGAACACATTCACATTCATCCTTGGTAAAAAAAAAAAAAAAAAAAAAACAGTTTCTGTATGTCGTTCTTGTTAAAATGCTGTGAATGTGGCATTCTTATTACTTATTACTGTCTTACTGTGTCTTGTTACTATGTCTTAAAAACATCTGCATGTAACAAGGCTCCTCTGTGCTACTGTAGAATATATGGACACCACACACGTTATGATTTATACAGGGGATTAGCACACTGTCAATGAATCCTGGCGATATTATCACACAGAAAGCCTGTCAGGCAGGTACAGGTGACTTACATGTCTGTCAGCCAAATATAATAAGCATTATAATTTACTCTTTAAATTTTGCAGTAAACATACTGTATTTCAGTAGGACCGTGTTACCTAATGGGTCAATAATTCAAGTTTTACAATACTAAATGTTATAGGCCTTTCTGAGAATGTTTTATTTCCATATGCCTAGCTAGTATCAAATCAATCACTGAAATTTCATTTAGGCTATATTTGTGGCTTTATAATAGCAAGCATGGGTGAGACCCACCTCAAACACACACACACACACACACACACACACACACACATATATATATAGAGGGTTATATTACCATTACATTACTTGAATAGACGATCTAGCAGTCAGTCAATTTATTTTAAATAGTAATCTAAGAAAAGCCTGAAGCAGGCATATGCATCTATATAATGGTGTCACAGTTGGGACATATTTACATGCAACATTTTTAATAATATATGCTAATAGATGGCTTGGAGTCCATTATTAGAGAGGAAAAGGGGAGGGAATTATGGATGTCAAGTGTGTTAATAAGCAAAGCTGTTATTCCTTAAATAATGTATGATACAAGACAAGGGTTCGTTTTCATAATAAATAGTTGTTATGCCTTCACTACCTGTCAAAACATGTAGAGGCAGTTTCAGGAAGTAGCAGTTCAATTATTGTTCTCAGTAAATTCTTCCTAGTACAGTTACTTTTATTTTTTGCAAACAAATTTGCCTTAACCTTTACACTTGCTTTTAAAAAACAGAGCCCATCAAGAAATTACAGCATGTATTTCAAGTTGATAATAAATTCAAATTAAGATTATAAGAAGGTTTAACAAAGCATTTAAAATGGAAACCTTTGTTATAAATACTAAAAACATTCTGTTGCATCAATAGCGCAAACATTATACATCTTCAAAAGTGACAGTAGTTTACTATGCCTGGGTTCTCAAACTGGGGGCAGGGGGCTATGAGATGGTTTCAAGGGCGCTGTAGCATATATCAAAAAATCTCTTCCAACATGATCCTGACAAAGCAATGTTCCCCAGATCAAGTGGCTCAGTTAATTTATACAAACACTGCTGTTAGGTGCTTTGGATTATTTCGACTGGTACATTGATGTCAGCTGGTGCCCACACTTACAGTGAGCACCATTATACAACAGAAGGCAGAGATTGTAAGGAGTACAAATTAGGCAACTTTATTAATGTACTTTATAATTATAAATATTGATATATTTATACATAAATAAAATTAACTATAACTCTCCCGCTTACCTTGACAGGAAGGTTTATGTTGGTAATAATCTTTTCCAGGGGCATTTGCATTTGCAGTCAGACAGAAATAACACTGAGCATAATGTAAGCAGTAGTACTTTACTTATATTGGTACAAACAGGATGCCTACTTGCATGGTGGGACCTTGAGCCAAGAAAGCTTGGAAACCCCTGTATTTTTTTTTACATCCAAAGCACTGTGTTTGGCTAATTCGGTTTGCTTTGACATGTTAGTACTATGTCTAGCACCTCTAGTATGTAGGGTGGTGAAGCTGAGTTAAAGCTAGGTTGGCCTCTTCTGATAAATGTCAGTAGATGGCGACTACCACAGTTGTTGGCATGCTCATATGGTACCATAGTAACTAGAAAGCCTTGCTCCTAACATATAGTACACTTTTAGCAAATAAGGTACCTCTAGGGAAGCCAAGTAAAAATGAACATCCTGTGGAGTTAAACATGTTAGTACACAATGCTTATATTGTTTGTGCACGAGTTGGCCATAACATTATGTTATAATCTTTTCCAGGGGCATTTTTTCTGCATTCCCCAGAGTATTTCAGCACCGAGACACACTTCAGACTGCTGAATGGCTGGTTCAGCCTTTTTTCCTTTTAAGGCATTTTTACTTGTGTACAGGAAAGAACAGCGGGCTCTCCAAAGTGTCAGAGCTATGAGGAGCAGACAAGAGTGTGTTAGCATGCTTGAGGCCCAGGTCTGTCCACAGATCTTTACACTTGAGCTTTTTTTGTGATAATGGATCAAGAGGAATGCTAGCTTTTTGGCTTGGAAACCAAAATGAGCTCTGGAGATGCAGTTACAGAACTATGGGGGTTTGGAGTGTAGAGAAAGGAAAAGGTCAGAGTGTTGTTTTTCAGTTTCAAAGAGGTAATCTGACAAATGTTGAGGCTAATATACTTAGCCTCAACTGTAAAAGTGCAAACTGAAACCCAGTTATGAGGTGTGATATTTATTCTAAAATAAAGTAATGGAACATATTAAAGAGGTTCTCAAAATACAGCTACTGTATGTGTGACAGAAAAACTCGTTTACATCTGTACTGTTTCACATAAGCCTCTGGATAGAAGTCAGCCCTGGACACTACCAACTTGTGCTATAATTAAACTGGTGCCTGTTTAGCATCAAAACCCTTTTTAAATTGAGAAATGATGGTATTCAACTCAAACCTACAACTAACAGAAAATAATGGAATTAATGTTGTCACGTTTAACAACATCAAATTGCAAAGACTTCATTCAATCAGAAATATGTTATCAAAATCTTACTCTGCCTTAGAAAACAAAATACAGGATGAAGTAAGTTATACCGATGGGCAGTTCTGCTTAAAAACAGAATAAAAAAATAGATCAATGTTGTCTTAGAATGCCTAAGGGATTCACAATATTATTAATATATTATATTGTCCACAGATAATATACGTTTTAGAGTATCCACAACCTGGCACAAGCCTGAAGAGACTTAAAGGATTTTTAGATGTATTATAAAAAAAACAAACCAAAATAAACATGTCACATAATCAAAATGATGCAAGTAAATAAAATTTAAAAAATCAATAACCAGCATTTATTTTTTTGTAAGAATGTGAAATGCATACAGTTCTGTCAGACCCCATTGTTTTCATTTTACTCGCTCTCTGAAATGTATTATTTTACCATTTTTATAACAAACAAATTCAAAACCAAATACATATGCTGTAAGGGTGTAATTATAAGCTTTGCTCATGTGGGTCTTGATGTCATGGGATTACCAATCAATCAATATTTATTTTATATAACGCCTTTCATAGTGGACCACCATCACAAAGCGCTTTACAAGATAGTGAGGAACAATGCATAATACATTAAATACAGTGAAATACAGGTAATAGTACATTAAATACAAACAGTAAAAAAACAATGCAAATACATTAAATACAGGCATAATACATTAAATACAGGGCTAGGATGTGAATTCTAAACATTGTGGATGTGTGTGTCATGCAGAATTATACAAATAAGATGGTGAAAAACCTGAAATAGCAATTTAGACAACAGCTAATAACAGATATCAGGCTTGAAGAGCATTGAAAGCAAGAGAGAACCAGTGGGTCTTGAGAGTTGATTTGGAGCGAGTGACTGTGGGAGCTGAAAATAATCTTATTTTCAGCTCCCACAGTCTGAAAATAATCTTATATAATTATTACCTGAAAATAATCTTATATAATTATTTTCAGGTAACACTTTTGACTAAGAAGTTGTCATTTCTTTGCAAGGTTCACATTTAATAGGAATCACTTCACTCCTCCTTTAACTTTGCCAAGCAAAATAAACACATGACAGCTTCTGACAACTTACTGCACAAAACATAACCATCTACTGAAGCTTCTGAAGATGCTACAAAGTTACCAGCATTGATAGTTTCTAAAGATTCTTTGCAACAAAGAAAAGTAACTGCAAGCTAACTTCTCATTCAAAAAGTGGAGTCCCTTTGTTGCTGGTTTCTTTTATCAGAAGGATTTAAATTATAACGGGCCATGCTTTATTTTAACAGCACTGTTAGCAACTCTAATTATTACTCAATATATATTACATCTGTTCTAAAACCAATGCCTACTGAGGATAGGCTTCACAGTGACGCTCAGGCCCTTTTCTCAAAAGGTTATCCTTTTCAGTGGATTATTTCAGACAAACAAAGGTAAATAATCTTGGGTTCCATTATTACCTTGTCACCCACCACAGCAATACCATTATCCCTTAAGCAGTATTCCTTGCACAAATTAACATTTGTATAAATCCAGAAAGACACATAATCATATATTAGGATATTCTTTGAAAGCTTATACAAACATGCAGCACTGTAGAATGAAAAATTAAGGTTTGTATCCCATTTCATTTTAGAAAAGTGGATATCGCCCCATAGCGTGCAGATCATCAAGTGGCACGTGTCAAGGATTCAAACAGCGATGTCCAGTTGCTACAGGCCATAACCCACTGGAGTTGCCCTGTCTGCCAGTATGTCTTATATAATAGGGAATAAAAGAGCCTCAGAAAAGCTTTTGTCATCTTCCTTTTTGTTCTAAATGGTGAATGGTACTCTCCCACAACCTCATTCATTCTCACATATGCAATTACTATCTGTTAGTTTTTTTTTTTACACCACTACACATGCAAGCACAGATTGTTAGCATGCTGCTAATGTGAAGCTCGCGCCTTCCACCCTTGTAGAGGAGGAGCATTCAGCTTTAAGACGTCAAAGCAGCAAAAAAATTACAGCCATGCCAGCTATCCCTCTACTCAGCTGCTTTCCCGTGCACATACATGGTCTGTGACAGCTAGAGCAGAGAAATGCAGGCAGCATTACAGGCTGAAATCAGGCAGCCGTCCAGTGACTGAAATGATCCTTCCTTCAGCACACAGTGCCTCAAACTGACTGGAGACTCCACACGAGAGGAGCTGGCTTCTGTGTTATTTAGCTCTCACTCACTGACTCTCGTTGAATAAAGCAGTTGCTCTGCATTTCTCCTTTTGTGACTACATTTCTTCTGTGTCCCCCTCTTTCTAGGATGGCTGAGGCAGAATTACACAAGGAAAGGCTTCAAGCCCTAGCAGTAAGTCAATGGCTTTTTTATGTTTTTTCTTAAAGCTTATCTTTTTTTACACTCTGAGACTGGCATGTGTTTGTGTATGTGTATGTGTGAATGTGAAGGACAGTTTCACTCTTATGATATTTGGAACACTAAATTAGCAATATACTCTGGAATAGTCCATTGTTATTTATTGTCTTTTATTCAGAATTTGGCTTGTAGTTTGCGGAGGATTTCTCTAAAAGGGATAATGTGGAACTCGTTTTCTGGAGTATTATCATCAAAAGAGATTACTGTTTTTCCAGGTATTTAAATTTTAGTCGGGTTAAAATAAAAATGAAGGAAAATTAAACTTGAAAAAAGTGAAAGAGTAAAACTGGATGTACTAAGTAGCAGCAGGTCAGTTTTGTCAACAGTTACCACAAGGGTTAAGGAAACTTAAAACTAAATTTAACTCCAGTGTGTGACTCAAGGCAAGCAAGCCCGCGAAAGTGAACAGCATATGGACAATTTTTAAATCATATTGTGCTTTCTGATATTTCATATGCAAGTGCAAACTCTAAACTCATTTTTACTATAAAACATTTTATATAAAAAAAGAAAAGACCAAAGCTTATGAAGTATATGTATGTGTTTCTTCTGCTTTGATTTACCTTGTAAGTTTGGAGATATATTCTAAACCACATTTTCAGCCAATTTACTGGTTAGCACTAGCTTCAAACAATGGGAACATGAAAAGCTATGGTATAGTATAAGATATAAATTACACTTAATGCACCTGGGGATATTCAACATGTCATGTAGCTGAGAAAAAGCCTAGACAGCACAAATAAGAGTAGTTTATTGTGAGTGGTGCTATTATTGTTAGTGGTGTGTGTTGACAAGGCATGCTTATATTTCAAGTTAGGATTTTACAGGAAAATAGCGACATTCAGTGTCTATTTTTTATGGATCATATCTTCTTTTATAAACTTCTTTTTTTTAGTACATATGACAGTATGTAATATTTATGCACCATTAATATTAAACGTATTTTAGTTTTCTATAAGGCAAAAGTAGATCATTTTCATCCCCGTCAGCTGAGAATGCACTTATACATATCTGCTTTGGGAACGTGAGGTTAAATAGAGTTGACAAGCAATTCAAACATGCCCTGCTAGCTATTATTATTATTATTATTTATTTCTTAGCAGACGCCCTTATCCAGGGCGACTTACAATCGCAAGCAAATACAAATACATTCAAGTGTTACAATACAAGTCATACAATAAGCTAACAGAAAGCTTGGGCCAAGGCAAGGTAGCTTCATAATTCACAGCGTTTATTTTTTTGGAATAGATAGATACAGGTTCAATTATTTTAAAGCAAGTCCAAAGCCAAAGGCACATTTTGTGATTGAACAAAAACAAGTGTTACAGTAAAAAATAGCAGAAATGTTAAATTACTGTTACAAATATTTTCTTGATAGTTTTACACATTAAAATATGGCAAAGTGCTTAAGCTACAATATCTTAGAAATTAGTATAGGCATAAGCCATATTATACAGTGGTATACATATCACAGACTCAATGAGAGCATACAGCTGTTTGGAAAACCCAAAGTCACTGGTCAATTAAAAACTGTTTGTCATTTATACAGCACTGTGTTCCTTGGAGTTCAAATTCAATGTTATTAAAAAAGGAGTCAGTGGACCAAGTTGTTACATTCTATATAACAATGGACAAAAGTTTTGCAACACCTAGAATCTTAGGATTGAGGCATAATTAAAAAAAAAAAAAAACTATATGAACAGAGTTTGGATCTATTATTTTACTTAGCATTATGTAAACAAGGAAACAGCTAAATGATATTGCAAAAGTCTACTGGAAGCCATAATAGTACAGTATTTCAGTTTAGATTTTGATATGTCGCATTGTTACATTTTTGTCAGTTTTTTGTTAAGTATATGGAAAGCTGCAAAGCGATATGTAATTCAATATGTTAACATTATTCAGCAGGTTTCATTCAACTTTATGAAGCAAAATATGTTAATTATAGGGTGATGCAAAACCTTTGGCCATAGCTGTGCAATAAAATAAACTGCAATAGTGAAGTAAAGCTTCCCCATCTGCTTTAAAGAAATGGGAGCATTATTAAATAAAATCTTTGAATAACAGGCTAACCCGAAGCCACACATAGCAACTTCTTTGTAGAACCCACCAATGCCCCAGTTGCAGATTAATTGAAATCTAATGGTCATGTGCAATTGTGTATACTTAATTTGGAAATATGCGCCATAACCTGAGGTCTAGATCCCAACCCACATGTTTGGGCTCTGAGCATGAAGGTCAGCAGTTGAACTCCTGCCTTGAGAATTATATTTTCCATCTTCCAGCTCTACTGCATGGCGATTGTGGGTGATACTTCAAACTAAGGACTAATGTGATCCCACTGACTTATAAAGCCTATGCTTTAGGACAGTAGGTTGATCGTAAGCCAAACTTGAAGCAGGACCTGTTTGGAAGTGAGCATGTAGTTTAAAAGTATGGAATGGTTAGAGAGTTTGGCCCAGGATCTAACATGGCCAGATTTCAATTAAGGCCAAGTTATACAGGACCACTGACCCCCAATAAGGTAGACACAGTAGCAAAGGAGGCAGTGTGGAAGAGAGAAAAATAACATTTTGTGATGTGGGCTTGGTCTTTGTAGGATTGGTTTGCTAATATAATAAGTTTAGTGCGCTGAACCTCACCCCAAGAATCGTCTTGAACTGGGTCTGCTGCAGTCTTGAGTAATGTTACATTGTTTCTACTACTTGTTGCACTATATCTGCCCCCACCCACGTACTCTAGGCAAATTGTTTTGAGTCCCCCAAATGCAGAAAGGTTGTAAAGTGGCTGACGAACTAACTCATCAGCTTCACTTCTTGACTTGCAGTTAAAGTTGTCAGATAAAATAAAAAATAATTTTAGTTTTAAATACATCACTGTAGCCTACATTTCAGACCACTTAAAATCATTAAAAGTACTTAGCCCCCAAAAAACACCCAGCCAAAAACAAATATCACATAGTACATTTTTCAACTAAACAACAACATCCAAGCATTCCTTTCATTACTTTTTATTGGCAGTGGAAATGATGGTTTAAAGCCAAATGTAATATATTCTAGACAGAAATATGTGCATTTATTAGACCCTACGGACAAACTTAAACTTTTGGCAGGTCTTCACTATAGTCTCGCATGTGTCATTCAGTGTTTCTTGGAAAGGGTTAAAAACTGTTGCTTCCAGTAAATGCAGGAACTGTCTATTCGGGCACAGAAGTTGCAGCCTGAGGGGTGCTTGGCTGTGTGTAACTAGCATTATGATGTTTGTTTACACAGATGATTTTAATTTCAGAGCCCCCTTCCCCCAGTGAGAAGAGTTAGATGGGAGGGGATAGAGTTAGCTAATTATAGTAGCAGCTGCCTGGCAGTGTCTGCTGCCCCATGCAGGGGGGCAGGACCAATCAGTGGGAAAACTGAAAGGGCTAGCCAGAGTCCTCAGGTTTCGTCTCTTATAACATTTGTGTGAACATGCTAGTAGGCGCAGGAGGAATTCAGGTCATTTTATGTCTCCCGCTCAGCCATTCCTTCCCAACCCCCAAATTCCCCTCCTGCTACCAGTTGTTCTTTCTCAGTAAGAGCCTTCCATAGTGGTAAACATACTGAGTTACAAGGAACTGAACTGGTGAAAGTTACATGAAAAGATTGGCTTTCCTAGGTAAAACCATTACATACAGGGCTGGCTCGGCAGGATTGAAACAATTCTATGAACTTTTAATTTGTGGTCCCCACACCCCAAATGACCGAGTGTCCAGTTCTAACCCCCATGGCTGTTTTAAAACAACAAGTTGGTTTTACTTGCTCTCCACATGCAGCCAGAGTGCTCATCTTGAGCTTTGTGCTAAATCCACCCCATGAACGCCCGTTCCATGTCATTCACTGGCCAAACCCTTGCATTACATGTTACGATATCCTACAGTGAGCTTTGTCCATGTAGTCTTATGCAATTTTCTAGCACTAATGTCTGTCCCAGTGGTCATAACCTGTGTCAATGGTTAGGTGTCACAAGCCTAATGCAAGTGCACTTAACTTAAGACAAGGTAAATTATATACAGGTAATGACCCCTGTGGTGGATATTATTATTATTATTTATTTCTTAGCAGATGCCCTTATCCAGGGCGACTTACAGTCGTAAACAAAAATACATATCAAGAATCACAGTACAAGTAATAATACAATTAAGAGCAAGATAAATACAATGACTTTGGTTCTAGCAATACAAGTATGACAAAATACAATTCAATAACGGAGCAGATAACACTGTCAGTGATAGTTACATCAGGATATAATTAAATACAAAATACTACAGATTAAATAACACTTGTCAGATTACAGTACTCTAAAGTACAGGATTAAATGCAGTAAAATAGGGGGCAGATAAGAGCAAGTAAAGCGCATTTAAGGAAGAGTGTCCATAGGGAAGAAAAAGAGGAGTTCTATTAATGCTGTTATGAAACAAACAAAGGTTTTTGTTTGTGAAGACATTTTTAAGATATGTTTTTTGGTTAATATTTGTAGTTATGAATCAATAATCAAGATTCTAAAGTCTTTTAGAGGGAATCTTCCCGTGGGATAATGACCACTCTACTTGTTACCTGATTGGTTGAGACAGTCTGTGAGGTTTAAGTGATAATAATGAGTGGCCGAAATGCGTGTCGCTTTTTTTTTCTTGAAGCGTTTTTCACTTTTGTTGTTTTATAAAAGTGTGATAGAATAGCTCAGTAATAAGGACTTGCGAGGTTCATACCATAGTAGCATTGTGGATACATTTGTAATAATAATATTGTACTGTATCAAGTTAGTAATACTGTGTGGTCAGTGTATTATTGGATAAGTATAGCATGTGTGTGGCATTTCTGAAATCAGAGGTCATGAAAATAAAAGGTAATTGAATTATGTTCCAGTATAGTAAGTCTTCTCTAGGAGAGAACAAGCAGCTATTTAAATTTCTCTTCCAAGGGTTTTTTTTTTATTTCCTGTAGCAGACATATTAGCTAATTCCACTTAGTCTCCTTTTCACTGCCCAACTTTATTACCCCCTTTTGTTTTTATTAATTGAACCTCACTATGACGTAGTTCTCTTTACATTGTACTTTTATTGTAGTGCTGCTATTGGCCATCTATATATGAAGCCTATAGTTACTCTGCAGGGCTTTACCAAAAAGGTTTATATTGGCACTAATTGGAATTCCAGTGGCTTTCCACTGAAGCTTCGAGAAACTCCCATGAGAACACATACGAATCAGAAGAATTTGTATGTCATGAATTTCTGGGTTCAAAATATCACTATCATTATAATGAATGGCTATAGCCTGTAAATGCTATAATTGCCCTGTCTTCAGAATTTAACGCGCTGTGCACCAATTAGATTTTAGTGTTTTTTGTTTTGAGAGTTTTCCCATTGTTATGCATGCTCTGATCTAATGATTGTTTGTTATCTTGTGTCCTGTCTCATTAGTACTATTATATTGTGATGTTCCTCTGCAAATGATCTTTAATTGCTTTGTCTTATACTTATTTAATTTCCTACATCCACCTGTGACTGTGGATTTATTTATTTTGGCAAAGGCATTATTGGACCCTGTACTTACTACCTTCTCTCACTGGAAATGTGTTTCCTCCAGTGTCTATCTTTAGGCACTTGGCACACAGCTTCATTGCATAAACAGTCATCATCTTCTGAGCTAACTCATTACTTAGACAATAACACGCATAGGGAGGCAAGCCATTGGCCCAAATCACACTGAACTAGTCACCTGATTGCTTAGAGTATTCTGTTATTCTGCAGTAATCCAAAGTGTAATTGTGCATGCATGTTGGTGGTTTAATAGTCTAACACATGCATACCTGTCCTTTATTTGCCATCTGGTAATATGGTATAGTCCATGTCTTGCAGAGAACCGGGGTAAGGCTATCCCTTTTTTAAATTCCCATGGATCACTTCCATATCTAAAGCTTTGGGCCATGCATGAAAGAAAAAGCTAAATAGCATTTATAAGATACCATCTGCCCATTGGCATACAGAGCTGGTCATGTTTAGTCGTTGTACATTTTACCTTTTCTTTTATTTGAAAGTTACAAATAATTTGGTTCAGCAAAACTGTGTTTTTAAAATATATTGTGGCTTGTAATATTATAACTGTGACCTGATACATTTCTCTGTTCAGAGAGCCATTTTTGATAAGATAGCATCTGTTTTCATTGCAAGCAGACATACAAGATTATCTTCACATCTAACTATTATTGGGGCACTGGGATCTATTCTAGTCCTGTACAAGAATGCCTGCCAAGTAAAATCCATTTGAAAAGCACTATTATAACATGCTGCCAGAGTAAGAAGATAAGAGAAATGTATTTTACCTTGTGGAACTGGTCTGGAATGAGATGTTGCAGACACGATCTTGTACATTTGTAAGCAGTTTGTTTAGTTCTTAGTTTTGTGTGTTTTTGTATCAATTTGAACCACTGTATATCTAGATGTTATACATTTAGGTGTATATTATTATTATTATTATTATTATTATTATTATTATTATTATTATTATTATTATTATTATTAGAGTGCTAACTCCGGTGATTTATCAATGTCACCAGAAACCCGGAATAGAATTATAGCCTTACATGTGCAGTTTTGGTGTATATTATTTGTTATAATACATGGTTACATAACAGACAGAAATTGTAGAACTAGCAGTGTTTATTTTTAATAATTGAAGACTAAGGGGTCGATGTACTAATATGGGCCAGTCGCAGTGCAAACATACAGCAATTTGCATTTCCGTTACGACAATTCGCAAAGTGCACATTTTGTCATATGTACTAAGAAAAAATATGTTAATGAAGAGAGCCGCAATATACTAATTTAACTTATACTTAGCGAGAGTTACCTATAGCAGTGGAAATGCCATTAAAATCATTAAAATGTTAATCTACACAGCTAAAGGTTGAACCAGTGTGGGGCCTTAGGTGACCTTTTTAACACATTTTCCATCTGATTAAATCTAATCAACCTCTTAGAAATCTGCTTCCAGTGACTTCTTAAGGCAGTTAGAATGCATCATTTAGAGAAAAGCCTTCAAGAATCAAATATACAGTATGCATTTTAACCCTGGATGCACAGTTGTATTTTTCAGAACGGACTCGATCGTCATTCCTTGAATCCCTCTAATCACTGTTCTCACTTTCTATATTAGGAAATAATTAGCATAGAGTAATGTCAACCTAACAGAAATACAGAGGTGGCTGTGGACTTAATTACCTCCTCTCAGAAATGAACCTGTAAAAACGTAAAATACTACAGTAATGCACGGTATAAAATACACAATGATGCACTACACAAATAATAGTTCAAGGCTGTATTAATCAGCTTGAAGAAGAAAGGTGCTCAATACCGAAGAACCACTGCAGTTCTTCAGTGTAAAATGGTAACAGTCACATGAGAGCTAGTGGAGTGGATACATTGAGTCTCTGCATGTTGTCTACAATATTGTGAGCAAAGCAATGCAAAAATGGCAGCAAAAAAATTGTTTTTGACCAGACAATATTATCAAGGTCTTACTATCCTATACGTTGTAAAACAAAGCCAGCAACACGTTTGTATTCTATGTGACACATCCCAACATTACCAAGATCATACATAGTGAAGATTGTTACCCATATTTATAAAGCATTTTCTGTCAAGTTCACTGGACTGTTTTAAAAGGAAAAACTAAATAAAAGTAAATAATAATACAAGGTAAGTGGTGACCTGCGCGTAATAACACAGATTTTAATAATAGTAATAATATTAATAATGAAGATGGTGATTATGTAGTGCTTAACAACAACAACAACATAATAATAATAATAATAATAATAATAATAATAATAATAATAATAATAATAATAATAATAATAATAATAATGTACTTAATAAAATACTTAAACAAAAAGGATCAAAGAAGGACTGTACAAAGAAACACAGCTGAGAAAGCAGTAAGTTGTCTATATAAATGTATAACAATAACATTATTTTGTTGAAAATATCATTTCAACTATACTTCTATTGTCCAGCTGTCTTCTGACAGATATACCAGGCTTCAAATCAGACTACTACGACTACTGGTACCATGAAAAAAAAAAAAAAAAAATACTATGACTACAACTGTACAATTACTATGACTAATAATGATAACAATAAAACTGATGGATATATAGGGATGTTCAATAACTCTGATCTATAGATTTTACAAGTCTAACCTTTATTTTACAACAGAGTTGCCGGAGGTCAGGGTGGTAACCTTTTATTAAAACAAGACCTGTTTTGTTATAGGGCAGCCCATCTCTAGTGTGTCCAATAGGAACGAATGGGCGGGGTCATGTATTTATTTCCAGTCTTTTGGATTGTTTCCAAGTCGCGTCTGGTGAGGATTGACATTCTGCGACTTTGCTCACGTCGCTCGCGTCCAGTGAGGATGCAGCTTAAGACCGCAAATAAGATTATTTCTGTGAAGTACAGTCTCATGATACTGATGATATTGATATAATCAAATATTGGAAGTGTCAATGAATCTTTTTTATTTTTTAATTTTGCTTATTAGGCATATAATTCACTGAATTGTTCTTCTGGCACAGTCTTGGATCAAAGCAATGAAACTGTTTTTATGTTTCCCCTAACTTTTTTTTGAAGTTTTAATTTATTTATTCATATTTTTTATATTTATTGGTAGGGGTAGTTGTATTGACCTGTATGGAGCTTTTGCCTTTAAAGGGTTTATAAAGTTTGCCTCAAATGAATGTCATAGGATCTTTAATGTTACAGTGTATATAGACAGACCCTTAGTTTAATGTCTAATCAGAAAGGGCAGCAATTGCTTGGGTTTTGGTTGCGCTATGACACAAGGAGAGGACTACCTCCTGCTGAGCCACTAACACCACTCCTTGTAACCCTTATTACCCCCACCACACCCAAGAGCTCGCCAGGACCAACCCTGCTTCCTCCGAGATATGACAAGATCATGCTCTGAAGAGGTACAGCTTCAGGCTTTATATCAGTCTTACCTAAAATAAAAAGGAAAGGGAGAGTGCACAGAAGTTCAGAATCAATTTTTGTGGTTTTGAAGTCTTTTCAAAGAGGGTCCAATTTAATCATATATGATGGGAGTAGTGAAACAATAAAGTTTAATCAAACATGTTGAGAAGTTAATTTTGCATCCAAATGCAGATCCCACAAGGCATAACCTCTAGAGAAGAAATACATTGTAGTTTTAAATTAAGTTCTGTGGTATTGATTTGTTTTCAATAAAGTCGTTTTACAAATCTCAGAATACTGTGGGAAGACTCAAGAACTGTACATCTGATTATTGGCTTACATTTCCAGGCCAAAAAATGACCCACAAACTGACTTTTCCCAGAGATTTCAGTGTGGAAAGTATTCTTCCTAATCAGAAGAAATCAAATCAAAGATTCTGGCTTTCACAACAGACATTCAAGTAAACCCCATCAAAAAAGCAATGGTGCAAGGTGTTGCACCTTAAATGTATTACAGTATGATAACCAGTTCCTTCAAATCCATTTTCGTTTCCTCTTATACTACCCTGTATAATAGTCGATTGTGTATTTCTTATGTGTGTGTGTGTGTCTCCACAGTATTTTTAAGCACTTACATGGTCTGTCTGCTCAAACCATGGCAGTGTCATATTTGAAGGTGCATATATAAGTCTTCAATAAAAAGTAGCTGAATGTTTTGAAGGCATTTGTTTCTAGTTGATGATTTTTATTTTATAAAATGTAAATGTAAATATTTCTCAAGGGTTGTACATACACAGTAATTACCAGCATAAACAAGACATATTAATGTTGACAAATGCTGACTTTCTTTTCCATTACCATTAAGACTTTAGTGCCTTGAGCTGATGACACTAAGAGTATTCTGGCATAGTTAACACTATGTCAGCAGAACTTTAACACTAAAACTAGAATGTATTGTACACCAGGCATCACAGTGCAAGAGTACTTATATAGCTAACATACAACACTAAATGTATTAGTCTGATGTATCAGATTAGGGTAGTTTGTTTACCAGAGTGGTTTATTTTGAATTTGATGAAAACCAGACCACACGTATGAAGCAGTTCCAACGTGTTTCAAGCCTCCTACAGTTGCTGATTGTTTGGCTCTATATGTCAGACCGTATATGGAATATCCAGGTGTTAAGATGTCACGTAGTGGAGAATCTATTCTATATGACAGTGCTCCATTATGACCTACATTATATGTATTTGTCCTATTGCTAAATGTAATTAAATGTAATTAATTTTCCAGGTACACCTTTTAATGACCTGGCAAAGATGTGTAAGATGGTTAAAAAAAATCTAAAGACGAGCCCATTTATATAAAACTGGGGCCACCCATTTTATTAAAACAGGAATTACTAGAGGAACAAACTTTACATTGTCTTTAAGCTGAGGAAATAATAATATAATAATGTCATAATCTGTACTTCTGATGCACAGAAATGCAGAAAGAAGTACAGGTTTTGGCAAACACACATTTTCATTTAAAAAAATAATATCTGGTATCAGACTACTGTAAGTAAAATAAAGCTTTTCAGTCTTAATTCCAGGTAGTCTGTTATACAGTATTTGCACTGCCTAGGTTGTTTCACCTGGAGACTAAAATCTTCCCCACCTTATTAATGACTACTTTCCTATCATCAACCAACCAGAAACTGCTCCTAATGACTGACGTGCTTCACAGCCAGTGTAATGATTGGACCGACCCAAAGACAGATATATAAAATGAAATAAAAAATGTTTGCTACCTGCATATCACAAGCTTGTGATCACTTTTAGCAGCCCATGTTATGAATATTTAAGATATCAATATCTGTGTAAAAATATCAAAATATTCAAGTAGTTTGCCAGGAGTTTACAGTACAGGTTTGGAATGTTTCATAGATTTTCAACCATATAAATGTCTTGTGCTCTTTATTTCTAAGTTAGGTCTGTGCTCAGTACTAGAAGATAATTCACTCCATTTAATTATAACAGACAAATGCAAATATAGATAACTCGTTTCTTATCGCATGATTGTATTGTGGTTGCTAATTATGTTACTCAGTGTTGACTGGCAGTTGATGGGTATACTATAAAAAGCCAGTTTGTTTGCTAAATGTTCTGCAATATTTCTATATGTGAACACATGTCTTCATAAGCAACAGGCCTCAGGCTATTGCTTCTGCCTTGGTTGTCACATATAGTAACTCTTCAGTGATATATGTTTCTGTAGAGATAGGTTGAACCTTCATTTAGAGACAGGCTTTCCAATGCATAGGTCATTGCACAGCGAGGAGTCTCCAGTACTTGTCCTTGTCAGAGAAAGTTATAAACAGTATTTTTATGTATTTATTTTTTCTCTTAAAAACAGTGGGCTACATTCTTAAAGCACTCTTTTTCAGCACTCAATAACACTACCAAACCAAAAATAAATAACTCTTTCCTGTGTGTATTATATTATTTGTTGAATTATTATTTAAAATGTATTGTTTGTGTGTAAAAATTGTTTGTGTGTTAAAATGCCCCATCCAGATAAAATCGTGAGAATGCGTGGTCAACAGCGAGTGATTATTGACAAACTGGCTGTTGACCACGCATATTAGAAACCCCGTGCCGAATATGATCAGGGGATAAACTAGGTAATTGATAGCCAGTTAATCCTTCGGCCACAATATAAAAACAAGCAGCTTTGGCTGAACGTTGAGTGTGTTCAGAGGCGGAACGAGACGTGAGTGGTGAGTGGTGAGTCGTGAGACGTGAAACTAAAACTGAATGTCAAGCTTAGAGAACAATTTGCTACACGTGCTTGTTCAGGTTAGCATGATACTTGTGTTCCGTGTCTGTTTGTTAGTCTGTTTGTTTTGGCCACTGTGCCGTTTCGTTTTTAGTTCAGTGTTTTGTTTTGTTCAAACTGCACTGCTGTCTGTCTATTTTCCTGGCCTGATGTCACCACAGGAGCCAGCCTGGTCACAGTAACCCACTTGCCTTTGGAAATGTATGTAACAAAGAAAATACCCACATTCTCCTGAGAAATAACAGATTCTGCGGTACAGCTTCAGAGAGACAGCCTCACAAGACATTGCTATTGATTGCAATTTCACTTTGTCTTATGCCTCTTAAAGGGAGCAAGAGGGTATATTGATGGTCTCAGGACAACATGGGTTTCTTTATTATACGATGATGAATACTTTGGAAGGATTTTTCAGTGCTTTTTATAGTGTTTTAGTGCTCCACTAGCTCAATGTAATTTCCCTGGAGAGGCAAATGCCGGTCTCAAGTTGAAATATTGAAATATATATATATATATATATATATATATATATATATATATATATATATATATATATATATATATAACTGACCTTCAAGAAAATGTTATATATCTGTTGATGAAGTGTCATTATTTATACTGGTATGGATGATGATAACACCAGTGATTTACCCAGCAATTCGATAAACCATCAATCATTGTTCTGTACTGTTGCATTGCCATTAAAGGTAATTTGGTAATGGTGGATACAGATTTAAGGGTCAGGCATTAAGACTGAACTAATGAGCAAATAATGTGTTGTGGCATTTTGCCATATTTTATTGTGGATCAATAATTCACAAGGGAGTTCTTTGTACAATGAACCATTAATGTGAACTTTTAAAGTGGCAATGCTACAGGAGGATCCCATTGTAATATAACTGATTGTAATATAATTTAATGAGTTCTACCATGTGGCCATGTACAGATATAGACTGGAAACTACTAATTGCTAATGTAAAATAAGTGCTTTAATGAACACTGATTCAGAAAGGAGAATCCACAATTGATGCAGAATGACCATTTATTGATTTACAGAAAAGAAAACATATCCATACAGATATACAAATATGAAACATTTTTTGCCCATGGCCTTGTCCATAGGAGCTCGTTAGCCACAGAATATGTGAAACCTAAAAAAATAATTTAACTAACTAATGAATGCCGGCGGGGTGGAACGAGTAGCCTCGGGCCACCTTCCCCTAAATAAGGCCGCTGCGAGGTAGAGGCAGTGGAGGAGGGGGCCAAACAACAAAACAAATGTCAAGAGGGAGTAGACAAACTGGGCTTTTATAGGGCTGATGATTACGTTATTGATTAATGGGGGGATTCTCCTATCCAGAAAAACAACAAGTTTGCAATTGAACATTCTCGATCAGTTGTTCATGCAGTCTAATATTATTCTATATTCTAAGAAAATATAATCATGTCAGCATGTCCTTTAATGATACATGGTGTGCTATTAAAGTTAAATAAAGCTGACTTCATTTGACTAGTGGAACTGAGTGAAATACACAACCACAGCTGGGTGTACTATGTTGGCGAATAGTTAAAAGAGAACATAGTTGATGGTTGCTTTACATATTATTTTGTAGTTGTTAAAATCTAAGTTTGGCTTTCTGTCTATGGCATTTATTTTGTCCTTAAACAGCTGGCCAAAACTGAAACCCAAATCCCATTCCATTTTTAGTTTTTTATTCAGTCCATAAAGATTCAGTTTCAATTTGAAATGCATTTTCAGTTTATGTGGTAATTATTACATGTAAATCAGAGTTGATTATAGAAGCAAAATCTGGCAGGGCCCTTATAGTTATGTGCCATGCAACATTTTTTGTCCAAGATTCAGTTCTCTCTTCAGTTCCTATTCTGCCACAGCATTAGAGCTCATGAGATGATGTGCGTTCGCACAATTCTCCACCATTTTTTATTTGGTAAGCAAATTAATTCTATTGCTGCGGACTGTGCTCGCACAAGTATTATTATGGGTAACAAACTCTAGTTACCGTAGCTACTGATGAACTTGACAAGTTATTTTATAGGAGACCTGATGTTCCAGCCTAAGTCAGTCGGTCACGTGACAGCCGCTCAAGACGAACTCAGACATTGCACTTGGAAGGCTGTGTAAGTGTGAGAGCATGTGTATTGTTAAAATGGCAGCTGAAGCGCGTTGGATAACACCGTTGCTGACATGAAAAAGAGACAGATCACTTTTTTATGTTTCATTTTGTACAGTGATTGATAAACCTGAGTGCTGTGATGAAGACAGTCTGTTTGCATTCGTGAGTGCTAATTATGATGACTCTGATCAAAGAACACCAACCACTGCCGCCAACTATATAATTATCAGCTGCATGGCTCCAAACAACCCTGTACTAGAACAAAAAAACTTACAACAAAGAGGGCTAACAGGACCTGTGGAAACATTAATAAAGAACCGAGCGCATTTTTGACTCACCCTGTAATACCTTGCCTGTGTATTTCCTGGTCCAGTGGCCTAGCCAGGATTTTGTTTCTGCGGGAATGGAGATTTTTGCAGGTAATAATTTATAAAAAAATTTCTGTAAATAAAATTTATCTAGACTCCAAACTTGCAATTAACTCGAAATCGCCCTATTAAGAATCATGATGTTTCACCTCACAATCACTACTATGCAGTGATCAAACATACAAATTAAATAACAGAAATAATAAACTACCTTACCTGATGTTTAGATTCCCAAGTCCATCCTCCTGTTTTTCATTGCAAGCTTGTCTAGTACTCATAGGTCTCAGTTTAAGGCAAGATTCGCACGCGACTAAAAACCTCAGAGTTTGTCAAAAGCAGACGGCAATGAATAATGAATTTCAGGGGGTGGGGGGGGGGGGTCTTACGTCACCCACAAACCATCCTGTCTACAGAGGCTATTAAATACAATAATGTCTCGGATATTAATTTAAAACCGGTGGTGCAAGTACTAGCAAATGTTATCAAGTTCTATGAGCCCTGCACAGCATAGTGCCACTCATGCACTCTACATACAGCCATTCACTCTATGGAAAAAAAAAATGTTAACACAGTAGGGTGAGAATACTCAAATGTTCCCCCTCAAGGAGATCCAGATGCTGGAATGACTAGAAAGCGCTGTTTTAAACTGTTCCCTCCCTCATGTCACACAGATAAACCCTCTATGATGCATGCTGCCTCCCCGATGAAATGCTATGAGATAGGAAGTTACCAGCCAGTTGTTACGGTGGGTTGCATTTTTTCTGGAAATCTGCACCCCCTTATTTCATTTCCACTCTTATGATCACACAACATTCCTTTACTGTAAGAAAAGTTTCAAAACGTCAGCATGTCTCATTCCTTCAAGTATGTGGTGTTGGGGGAAGGGGGGGTGGGGGAGCACAGCTGTAAAGCAGCTGCTTTTGATTTAATACACAAGACAGGGCCTCTTTGTCTGTGTGAGATTACAGCAGCTCTGCTAGACTACAATCCTATTTTCAGGTCACAATCCCAAATGCTACCTATATATATATATATATATATATATATATATATATATATATATATATATATATATATATATATTCCTCCCTGCTGAAGAAAAAAACATGTGCGAAAACACATTTGTTTAATTTAATTGTTTTCTTTATTGTTAATTATCACCCACACATGGTTCACATTCTAAATTAGAGCCAGATGCAGGGTTTAAAAGAGAGACAGTCAGTCTCTTCAGGGCTGCTGAGTAGTAGGAAGCAGAAGGTGTGCTCTGTTTCCGAGGAGTCATATAAAAAGTACCTGCTGTGTTAAACCTGTGTGGTTTGTTTTGGTTTGATGACAGGTAAACGGCTTAGCCGTCCTGCAAGCTAGTCAGGGAACTGCCTGTGTAGTCAGTGCTCCAACATGGAGTTAGGATTTTGCTTTTTTATTTCATTTTGTGTATTAAAAATAGTGCATAAGCACTTAAAAATCAATTTCTGTGTGTTGGGTAACGAATGACCGTGAGTGCCATCTGTGTTACAGTATATTATATATATATATATATATATATATATATATATATAAAGTAGCATTTGGGATTGTGACCTGTGTATATATATGTGTGTGCCCTTATGACCACTGTGGTTAACCAGCATCATCAAGGCTGGGTCTGTCAGATGTTACAATTCAGTTTTACACAGTGAGTCATGGAGGTTTCTGATCTATATGCAATTTTGTCAGTATTTAGTGAACAGTCTTGGCCTTATCGTTACATTATATTGCCCTTTATAAGGACCTTGTTAAATAACCACATGGCTGAAATTATAGTGTCTCATGGATTTTTGGTCAGTGAAAGTTGTTGGGGCAACTTTGCTATTGGTCATCAAACAGAAACATGTATAGAATACTACTCAGATAATCCTTTTGTAACGTGTTCTCCTTTGGTTGATCAAACATATTTTTTTTTTCCTTGATGACGTTTATCTTCATCATACAAACTAACAATCATGAACAATAACATTTCTGAAACTGAGCTTGCAATAATGCTTTGTCGGTAACACTTTATATTAAGGTGCTGCTTATTCATGTTTTATGCATGTTTTATAAATATATAATTCATGTTTAATAACTATGGCATAGAGTGTTAATAAAGCATTACAGGTGGTTTATAACCATGCAATAGCCATAGACGGAATTGCGTTTTTATAAAGGGGACAGTTTTAGCCACCTATTGAACTTGGGGGTGTTTAAACGTAATTCACTATGACTTTTGCATGGTTATAACTATGTATTAACACTCTATAATATAGTTATTAATCATCTATTATATATTTATAAAACATTAATAAGCAGCACCTTAATATAAAGTGTTACCTCTTTGTCTTTTAGACATCAACTTGTCTGGTTCTTTTGTCTAATCTGTCTTATAGCAGTATTTTCCCTTTCTGCAGATAAAAATCACCTGTACTTCCTTTCAGCTTTGTATCCTTAACCCAACCCAGACCTGGGTCCTGAATTTATGTCCTTATAAGCCCTGACTCTTGTTCTCTTTTGTCCTAATTCTATGCATTCTGAAGGAGTTCTTGACTAGGACCTTTTCAAAACAACAAAGCAATACATCCTCACACCACCTTTGGGGTTGTCAGCATCAACTAGCAGGATGTATGGGAGAAATAAAACCACTGACCTGACCAAAATGAATAAACATCCTTGCTAGTCCATCTTTTTTTTATTGATATGATTGGTATGGAGATCTTATTAAGAGATAAGAGTGGCACAAAGCTCTGTAGCACAACTGAATTTGAAGAAATGAAATGTGGCCTTGTAAAATACAGCTTGTTTTTTCAACATTGCCTCTTGATTTGCTGACATTATTTCCTAATTGTCTCCAAAAATTGTGTGGTAGTCTAACATATTTACGACAGTAATACATCAATTTAATGTAAATGTTGATTTAGCTGAAATTAGTCTGCATACTAATGAAAATGTGTTATATGTTAGTTACAGCATAGGACTGAAATGATATTCATCAACTTTAGATATAGACCTTAACAATATGGCAAAGGAAAATGAGGTATGACTGCATAGCTCTTCAGGTTTATTTATTGTATTTTGCTTATTAGAAAATATTATATATATATATATATATATATATATATATATATATATATATATATATATATATATATATATATATATATAAATACAAAAATAATATCATGTCCAAAAACACATTCTCCATGTTTACTCTGAAAGCATGCACAATTGTGTGTATGTGTATGTCTCAAGTTTCATTTAGCAATTAGTAAATCATGTATGAGTGGAGTGCTGAATAATGAAAGCATTTGCTTCTACAGTGCTGTTATGAGTAAGTTCCACTCTTCTTCTGTCTTTCTGTGTTAGTCATTCTGTTAGTGCTCCTGCAGTGTGACTTGTGTACTTCAAACCCCATCTAAAATATAAATACCTGTGTGCCACTGATAGAGATCCAGGTGCATTTTACAGCAACGCACACTGCTGATTCAGCAGGATTGCCCTAATACAGCAACTTAAGTTAATTAACCATTTTTATTATGCATGATACACAGATGCTGCAAACTCTCTCTGTGAGGGGAGGGGGGGATTGTCGCTTTCAAGATTCAATGTGTGGAACTATAGAAAATGTCAGCATCATATTTTAAAGTTATTTGATTCCTGTTGTGCGATGGGCTTCTATGGATTATTCAATATAAACTGCTTTATTTTGTCACATTTAATTAGGGAATGTGATACAATGCTATGAAATATTGTGGAATTTAATTTACAATGCAAATTGATACATGTTTTTAATAATTTATTTGTGTACATCAATATGGTACTTAAGCTGCCATGGCCCACAACCATGCTTAAAATGAACTCAAATAGAATTCATTGGCATCTGATTACTACAGAATATTCTTCCATAGATTAGTCTTCTATGAAAGCAGGCTCTCAGCTTATGTTTCTGATAATTTCAAGCTCACAACTGGTACTCTAATGTTATCACAGACAGGTGCTTTGTTTTTAACTTTAGTATTTTTCAGTGTTTTATAAGGTTCAGTAACATTACTGAAAAACTATTTTAAAACACTATGGGAAAAAGGCACCTTTTAAGATTTCAGTCAAATATTTAAGGAATTAATTTTTACCATAATGAGAACAAGATGTTTTGCCAGGGAAGATTTTAATAGATGAAAACAGTGACGTATTACCTCTCTTATCTTGCGTCAGTCAACAAAATACACATTCCTTTTTGTTCAAGGTTACATTGTGTGTCAAATTTTTAACTGCATTCATCTTTTGTCAGTTTATATAATTTCGTAGCAAAATAAGTAGCTTCAATTTTTTGAGGTTTTCAATTATTCTATATATATATATATATATATATATATATATATATATATATATATATATATATATATATATATATATATAATTTCAGGAACTGCTTTTCAGTTCTAGTTGTCTGACATGGATTTGTGTAATCAAAGCTATGTCTGCTAAAGTGTCTATAGAGAAGGAGCCACTTTGAAGTACACTATTGTGCCCTGGATGCTGTAGTCCAGGAGTGGTCAACGTTGGCCGTTCCACTCCTGGTCTTTTTCCCAACCATGTTCTAAATTGTTTAATTGAACCAATTAAACCCCCATCCAGACCCTGAAGTAGTTAATTATATATTTGTTCCTGTTAAACACCCCAGGTAGCCTATCTATGTCAGGTAGCTACAAACAGCTCCTGTCAAAGCACCTTAACAAAAAACACAATATTTGAGTTATTGCAAGAAGAACCACTAAGAATGGTTGCAAACATCATAAAGGAGGGCATAATAAATTAAGAAAATGTATTTTGTAGCTAGTTACTCTTTATTAATAATACAAATAGCAGGTTTATAATTTACAATGTTGCCTTTATCAAGAACTACACAGACATTCCTTGGTCACTCTTGTGTCAGTCAGAACAAAAAGAGTGAAATATCACATGATGACTACACATTTCCTGATAATATACTATTCATATCAGCCTGATTCATTCATGTCCTGTCCTTCTGGATGTACTATACTAGTATATGGGCCATAGAAAACCTCTATTGTTTGATACTTCTTGTGTAGATATTTTAAGGCAACTTCACAACCTTACAAATGCTCATTTTATATATGGTTCTTATGTAGCTCATTGTACATTGTAACATTTGTACACTGTACTATGCTTTTACTATGGTAAACTTTCATAAGGGAATCAAACATGTAGTTGGGTAATAACTGTGTAATAACTATGAAACAACATGTAATTACAGTATAATTAACTAAAGGGTGTTAACAAGCTTTATAACTAGGAATGGATCTGACCATTTTGTACAATTGTTAAGACACTCAATTGTGGATCTTTTGGGAGCTGGTTTGTTTATGCCTGAAACCGAATGAACACAGTTACTTCATAAGTGTTTGATGCTGTTTTTGATTAGGATTAGGATCATGGATTAAGAATCTGCCTGTACTGGGTATGGGTGTTGACTAGTGTTGACAATATCAGACAGTGATAATAAATAAGATTACAAGTTTCTGTCTTTCACTCAAGGAAGGGGTGTGGTCGAGGTCCTATTGTAAGTGACTCTGCAGCAGCAGTTGTTGATGCATAGTTCACCCCTAGTCTCTCTAAGTCTTAAGGATAAAATTGTCTGCTAAATAACAAATTAATAAAGAGGCAAGGAATGTTACCCTTCAAGACAGTGGCATCTACTTTTCTTACTATCTTAACTAATAAAGTAGCTTTTCACTTTGGTTGTAAAAAAAAGCATAGAAGATTGCTGCTTTAATTCCTATTTTCTTACTTCAATAACTTAGGCCAAGTGTGGGACAGTTTTATTTAGGAATAAAGGCTAATGCACAAAGTTGTATAATACAGTCAGCACGTAAGTCACGTTTTACTGTCCTTGTATTAAGAATAAAATTAACCCACATTAAATGAATGCACTTACCCGTCACATGCGATTTTCAACTCCGTCACCAGTTTTCTGGTACAAACAAAGCCCATCTCTTCAATTTTACAATTTATTTGATTATCCGTCACAGCCCGCATTTATTGTTATTTTTTATTGCATGCTCAAATCAAGTCTGTCTTTACTGTGCAGTTACACAGCGTTTCCTCCAGTTTCATCTGACAAAAATGCTGCAAAAACAAAGCGAATGAGACCAGTTACTGTAATGTAAAACAGTTCTTCATTAAACAGGTTTAGATACTGTGATGTTTTTTTTTTTTTAATCTGTGATCTTTAGTTGCTTATGTGCATTTTCATTTGCAGGTGCACTGTGACTTTAGGGCCTTATCGAGAACTATATTCTGTAATTTTGAATACTGACTTTGGAGACTGTTTTAATTCTGGAAACTGTGTTGTTGTTTTTTAATCTTTTGCTAAATTGCATAGCATTTTACGTTTTACGTAGTTCTGTGCATCGGTAACATTTTGATTTCATTTTGCTGTTGTGTCATTAATGGTGAATTTTACATACTGCTACAATACGTACCAGATTTAAAAGTATGTACTGTATTACAGTCCACGTGTCGTCTCTTTTGGCAAGTGATATTTTCAGAATCATATCGTTCTAAATTAAAATACTACTTCTGTTGAAAATATAGTACTGTACCAACAAAATCAACTACAGTACATCTAAATGGAAGCCTACTTATTTTAAAACACAGTCTTTTCAGCTAAGTATTTTTGACATTGTATCTTTTTTGTGTTCCCTGAAAAACGTTCAAGGGCTGGAACAGGCGAAAATGAAATAATCAGATATGAGACCAGGAGTGCTGACTGTATAATTATTGAAGACAGAATAAAGAAGCAAGTGTCAGCAACACGGAACTGGTCATATGTATATCATTACTTAAATCAGGCTTAAATTAAATTCAATTATTTCATTTAAAACCACAGAAAAAAAAATTGCCATTTATCATGGAAAAGTGTGATGGCATGAAAACACCTGTGATAAAAGTTTCCGTGCACTATATCCCGGGAATGTTTTTGATCTGCATCGGGTGTATTTAATTTTAAAGATAACAGCAGATGAACACTCCTGGGAAGACTTTTCAGATGACCTTCTAAAAAAGAACAGCTGGTACAGAACATCTGTTTAAAATTAGCCTTTAAAAATAGCCAACCCCCTGCTCAACAAAGTCATCCTTTATTGCCCGTTATACTGTACATACCTGAGTACAATCATTATCATTATATTTCATACAATACAATATGTAAAACAGTAGCTGATACTTTTTGTACACAAAGGTGCCACACGTATTTCCCTGTGCTCCAGGAGATGGAGACATCAAGCTCGATAGTGCCCTCTAGTGGTATGCATTACATTAAGTGTTTATCTAGCAATCAGTAAGTATCAGTGCGTGGTATTTAAATTAATCGACACCCCCTATTGATGAGTTATTTTAATAATACATTTGATATTCATGAACGTGTTCTAGTCTATTGTTGAAGAAGCTGTCACTATAATAGAATCCAATCTGAAGTGTTCTTTAGCATGACTGCCATGAAGAAAGTACAAAATAAAAGTTTTGCTCTTTTGAAGTTACAAGAACACAGTGAAACTGGAAATATTAATGAAATAGTAAGGTCCATTTTTAATATGTAATACAATACCAAATTACTATGTAACCTACCTGAGCAATGTTTCACTTTAGCCTGTCTGAGGACATCAGAAGTCTTTGAAATAAGGGAAGGGGTTAATAATGTAAATGCTGAATTTCTTGTTCTTTTATTTCTAGTTGCACTGATTCACTAGCTTGCTGCTCAGATGCCAGGCTTTCAGTTTGTCTTACCTGTTTATGCAGAACAGAATGGAGATTATTTTTAAGTTGATAAAATGAAATTAAATGGAAGAGACTGCAGAGGAATGTAAATTAATTGCAAAACATCCTTATTTTAACTGCCATATTATGAATGAATAGAGTTTCATAAACTTATTTAAAATAAGTCTCCACCCAATTTGCATGCACATTGACATGGGTCAGTAATGCATTGTGATTTTAATAAAAGTAACTTATCCTTCCAACAGTTTCTCAGCAGTTCAAAATTGCCATTTATTCAGAAGTGTTTTTGGTCATTTATAAGGCATTTATATCTTTTCATTTCTTATTTTTTTCTTTCCTGAAGGGTAAATCTAAGCATATAAACTATGCCTGACACAACACAACTATAATAAGCTCAAGGTACTCAAGCTACACATTACTGGTTATAATTGATGGCGTAGCTCTGGGTGAACTGCAGTCGTTTACATGTTTGATCTGTAATTCAGAGCACCAACAAGATATGTTATGGAAACACATTGAAGCAATTCAGCTGTCCCGTGACTTATCCTGTGACATGCACCAGATGTTTTACTTTAGCTTTAGCCAGTGGTCTAATCCTGTAGATGACACAATGTACTGTATTTATAGTGGATAAATTCTAAAAAGATGCTTTAATTTACATCATTACACTATGATTACAGATATTAACATAACCAAAGATTAATTTCCATACACTTAAAAGAAGGCCATTTGTTTCCGCATAGTCAGTAAGTTATATTTAATGTGTGCCTATAAACAGGATAGTATATAAAATAAATCAGTATTTGATTAAATATGAAGTCCCTTAAACATTCTGTAAAAAAATTCTGTACATTAAATAAAGCATACATTTTTATTGAAATAAATGTGTAATATGTACAAAATCTGCTCTTTTGTAATCCCAGTAGTGTGAATACAATGTATTTAGGGGGATCTATAGTATGGTGGTTTGTGGGCATTATGATGTTGATTTATTCTCTGGGTAAATCAGCCAAAAAATGGCGCTATATATATATATATATATATATATATATATATATATATATATATATATATATATATATTATATATATATATATTATATATATATATATAAAGCTTCAAAAACAAAAAGAAGTGTTAACAGAAATAAAAAGCCATGTATGACAGAATTCAACTTTTCTTTTTTTTCTGACCAGTCCCTGCAACAGCAGTGCTATTGTGAAGTATTAAGCTGCATTCCTGACACTCCAGTATAACGGGGTACTGTAGAGGTCTTGAGAAATATAACAGTAATGCATCTTAAATCAGTATTAAAATGCAGTTAATCTACATGAAACACAAGTGGTGCTGCCATTTAGGGGAAAAAAAACATCTGCCTTTTAAATCATTTCTACAATGTCTTATTCTCAAGATATTTGCCCCCAGATGACTTGCTAGGAGGCGTATAAGCATGTGAAAGTTTATTTAAGTACTGTAGACATGAACTGAGGCTATTGTTTAATGATTTATGTGAATGACCTCTTATAGTGATAGCTAACATTACTATGTTCACTACAGCCGCATTCTTCCCCCAATAGCCGAAACATGCAAAATACATTTGTGACCATTCTTTTAAAAAGATGAACTTTCTTATAAATATAAATGCATAAACTCACTTTTAATGAATTCAAAATGTATTTTCCATTTATCTTTCAGGAAAAAAGAAAAAGGCAAATGGCAATAGAAGATAAGAGAAGGCAGCTGGAAGATCTCATACTGCAGCTGCAACATTTAAAGGTAAGGGGCAGAAAGCAGCTTCCAGGATCGACTTCAGCAGCAAGTGAAACACAGCGTTATAGACAGGTGGCTAGTTTCACGGACTCCAAGCACCAATCTTGGACCACTCAATGTTAATTTTGGTAAGGTAGTTAGATTAAGCCTATAGTGCCGTTTTCAGTGGGTCGTTTGAGGCATTTGTTCAACAAAGACAGTGATATGCTAGTATTGACTAAAAATAATTACTTTAACAATAATTAATAATTTTTTCTGAAAAGTCACCAAACTGAATATTGTTAAAGCTAAATGGGAAACACTCACTGATTAACACCAGCAACAGCGTGACCCCAATGTGAGCTAATAACTCACTTACATAGACTAAGTAGAGTAAGCCCCCAACAACAAGCAACACAGAACTTTAGAACTCTGGCAGGAAGCAAATGCTCACCAGAGATTATAAAAATGAGAATTGAATGCCCATCCTCAGGGTGGGATACTTATGTAGCATCCCACCCCTCGGGTGGCATTCTCATATCACACCCTACCCCATGCATTATTTATTTATCAATTAATCAATTAAGAATAAACTGTACACTCATTATAAAGTCAGACAATCCCAATATAAAATCTGCGGTTTTAGTTGTAAATAATACAAAAATAAATGCTTCTCAAAAGAGTGCATAATATTTCTACATTTACGGTAACCAAGTTTCAGTCAGGATATACTATATATACTATATATATATAGTATATATATATACTGATGCACAATGAAAATGCAACAGTCTTTACATCAAGTTTTACATCAATAGCTCATTGGGCACATGCATAATGTTATTTTCATTTTAAATAGTGAGCAGATACGTTTGTTGATTGTTTGAGTAGTATTGTTCCTTGGGATAACAAAATACTGAGCTCAAGTCATGTGATTTCATAAAAACGCCAGGGGCTCAGTGTTTGGTATTTGAGTTGAGTCAAAATTGCCAAAATGAGTTGATTAAGAATCTGTATAAATAGACATTCGAAAAGACATGATTTTAATGAACTCAAGAACATCGAAAGATACGACCACACCCCGCTTGAGTAATAAATATCGCTTGTTTGCTATCGGCATGATTGAAGACGGCCTGTCTGTGAGAGAAGTTGCCCGGAGAATGAGATGTTATGCTTCAACAATCAGCAGACTAGTCCAGAGAAACCAGGAAACCGGCTCTGTGGGGAACAGGCCACCTCCTTGAAGGCAGAGTGTCACCACACCAGCCCAGGACCATCACATCTGACTGATCCAACTGCGTAATTGTTTTCAGACTGCAGTGGCTACAGCACAAGAAATTTTAGGAAGAAATAACCTGTGCTTCAGCAGAATGACTAGCTCGCCGTCTGCATGAAAATGTTCAAGGCCATTCAAGGGTAACATGTTGACAATGAGAGATGAAAACACCATCTTTTGTTGGCCATAGAACATATGAGGTGGTGGCAGAGAGGGTGGTGGAGTGTTTCATTCACCGATGAATGCCGCTTTGCCCTTGACAGACCGGACAGAAGACAATGTGGAGACGTTGCGGTAAGCGTTATGCTGACTGTTGCGTTGTTAACCGGTGCAGTGGTGGAAGAGTGATGATGTGGGAAGGAATCTCCTTTAACACAAGAATGCCTTTGGTCCAGATTGAGGGCAACCTTACTGCTCAGCGATATATTGACAAAGTCCTTGAGGCAACAGTTTTTCCATTCCTGTAAGTCAATTTGGAAGTGTCGATTTTTCCAGCAGGACAATGCAAGACCACACAGTGCTAGGATTACAATTGCACGACTTCAAGAAAACAATGTTGAGGTCTTGCCATGGCCAGCTTTTTCTCCCGACCTGAGTCCAATAGAACATCTGTGGGACAAAATCGCCAGTGCCATCCACAGGAGACAACCGCGACCAGCCAACCTTCGCCAGCTGGCTACAGCTGCACAGGAAGAGTGTTGGAACATCCCACAGCAGTCTATCCAGAGGCTGATCAGGTCTATGAGTCAACGCTGCAAGGATTGTATTTATACTCTGGGAGGTCATACCCGATACTAACTTTGTAATGTTTTCATTTTGACAGTGTGTCATGTTTCATACTGAAAACTTATCTTTGATCTGTATTTTTGTTCACATTTTCTGTGGTTTTGTTTGATATCTATGTTTAAAATATTTGATTAAATCCATTAGACCTGAGTGTTGCATTTCTTTTGTGCATCAGTATATATTACACCAGTAGCTACACCACAGTATTGGTAGCAAAAATGAAGCCCCTGCAGATTTAAGCTGTCCTGGGTCCAATTTTAGTTCTCTTGTAGAAAACTCAAAAACAAAGGAAACATGATTATACTGTTAAAAAGGCATGACTTTTTTATGATTTGTCAAATTACTTCACTTTAGTTTTTAATACTAACATTGCATACACATTGCATTACTCAAGAACCATTTTGTAACGGCTAATTTGCTCTTTCAAATAACTAGCTTTCTTTTTTTGGCCTCCAGGGAGAAGGTGACTTTTTGAGAAAAAGCACAAATTCCCAGTGACCGGAACAGTCTGATAAAATATAGGCCTGTGGGACTATTTACGTGACAAAAAAGCATGTGAAATAATGTGTTCACAATGGGAAGCAAGATTAACTCTCTCCCCATCTTTCTTCTATAATTAACAACTAAAAATACCACATTTTAACAAATTACAAATGATAAACACATACACTATTCTGTGAAGCAACATAAAGTGGCTACTGAGAACTAATTGATATGATTAAGTAGTTAGAAACAGCAGCTACTTGTACTTCTGCCCCTGTTTTACTGTTAGATATAAAAAACTGTAAATACCAATAGACCATATGTAACATACCAAGGGGCTCAATTGTAATGGACCGTAAGACTGCATTTGAATTAGGCATCCTTTGACAGGATGTGAGTGGTGATGTATATAAAACAATATAAGACAAGAATTATGATTTAGAAAAACATCCATATACTGTATATTTAAACCAAAAGAAAACAATAAATCACCCCTATACCAGCAATGGTATAGGGGAATCCAAAAATACAGCAGGTTTCAGTCCCAAAGGAAAAACACTCCACTACCACAATCCTCTGTGCACGAAATTGTGCTCCTTATAATCCCATGGAAAGCAGCTCCTGGGTCCTTAATCCTCCTCTGCAACAAACACAGACAATTACACGACAAAACCGCACAACACAACTCTGGCCATGTTTTGCTTTCAGCGCAGGGTAGCTGTTTCCCCTTTGTACCATAAAACTCCTCCCTGCAATCAACCCGTCACCATGGTTACTCCGATCACTCTCTGCTCTTTGGCTGATTGCAAGGGAGTCATTCCATGTACGTACAGCTACACGCTCCCCCTAATATGGTCACCTTCCAGTTTCTGCCTACCATCAAGGCTGTCCATCTAGGAGGAAGCATACCACCAACCTTACGCAGTGCCCTTTCTGTTCGAGGGGGAGATTTACAGCTTGAATTCCTTCGCTCTTTGTCACACATCCTTATAGCAGTTTTTAAAAAGCACCAAATAACAAAAAGTATGATACTGGTGTGCAATTTTTAACAACACTGCATACAATGCTAAAAAAGCATCAGTTATCTTTATCATAGTTATTGTTGTATTCATTCATTAAGACACACAGCATATGTGTTTTTTTTTTGTTTGTTTTTTTAAAATAAATGTTAGCGAAACATTCAATTGGTATAAACAGGGGGAGATTTTTAAAGAGACTCACAGACACTGTTATACTGTAGATCCATGTAGATCATGTAGATCAAATGAATACAAGTTAAATAGCGCTGGTAGATCTGCCAATGTTTAGATCATTAAAATGGACCCATCATCGTTAGGTGGATTACACCAGTATACTGTGGACAATCACATCTAGTTTCAAGTATTGCTGGTTTACATGAAAATAAAGGTTTAAAGGATCACGTAACCATATGAACAGCAAGATCTTTCCGATGAGAACGGGTTCAGTCAGCTGACGCCCACTGTTGAACAAACATTCAATTTCCTGGTCACATTGTCTACTTTCAAAAGCACCCACCCTATGTTGTTATATCTTGATTTTCCAAGGGCTGGTATACTGCACATGTTCTAATCCTCTAACTACATTACCTTCCAGCAAGTACTGGTACAAAAGTATAAATGCAGAATGTCTGGGGTGGGGCATTTGTTACCTGTTTTACCCCACCACTTGCTTATAAAATATCTCCTAATTGTCCCATCTTCAATTACATGCAAAAAGTTGTTCCACACATCTCGTGATACCTCATATATTTTAATTTACTCATTTATTTGACCTTCATTTTATACCTGTAACAAGGGGGTTTGTTACTTGTGTGGGTCATCACTGAACAACATTGAGGCAGACACAGAGCATTGGGTGTTGACACGCTGCACAGGCTCGTAAATTTAATATCAACACAAGTGCTGACACTAGAGTACCAGCAATGGTAGCCCTAGTGTTACATTTAATAAAGAAAACAAGACAAAACAAAGCTAAAAATAAAAGTTTGCCACACAAATGGCAAGTGCTAATCCCAATAAAAGGAACATCCCGCTCTAGGAACCGAATACTCTACACGAACCCTCTCTATACACTGTTTGGGATCAACATTCTCTAAACTGACCAACTTCTGGGCTCACAGAGTCCCGGCATTCTCACGGTGACTCCTGTCTCTTCAAACTGCCTTTTCACATGGCCTCAGCTGGGCAATGCCTTCACAAGCACTATCTTGGAGTGGAAGGGTTTCACTCTTCTCCTCAATGTAAACAAACACACAAGCTTTTGCTCAGCACCCATCTGTGTAGCAATGGCCGCGCAGTATCTTTGAGCTGTAGCGCAGACACTTTTTGAGATCCGCACAGCCTCCCCGATCATGCCCCCCAGCCAATCAGGACCTCTCAATAAACTCAGCACTGGGTTGAGCCTCTCTGCTCAATTACTTCCTTAGCAATGCGTCTAGTGTCCCAGCTGCTTCCATAAAGGCACACATGCACTCCAGAACCAGCGACAGGGTCTCCTTGTCACAATCACCAACAAATGTTTTCTGAAACTGTGACTGCCAAAAAAGGTATCACCACCAGTCATTTTGCATTTATTCATACATCCCATCGCAATATGCTGGAGATGCTACAAAGTTGCAATGCTACAACAGGTGTGGATTTATGAAGCTTATACCATAAAAATGTTTGGTAAAGCTTCTGTGTGGCGATACAGGTTATTACTGCAATGCTCATCTTTGTATCATCTTTTATGATAGCCCTCCCCAGGTCACTTTTGAATAATAGATGTTTCATCAAAAATTTCCTTGTAAAATATTTTAAATAATTAAACATTCCCAATGAACTATAGACCAATCACATGGGGTCACATGATGGGAGTTTTATTAAAAAAACAACAACTGTGAAGGCCAGACCTTGTAACATGTTACAGCAGTAACCTTTTTTTTTTTTTTTTTTTTTTTTTAAATTTAGTCGTTGCCAATTATTTTTTTTTATTTTTTTTTTATTATTTTCTCCCCAATTTGAAATGCCCAATTATTTTTAGGCTCAGCTCACCGCTACCACCCCTGCGCTGACTCGGGAGGGGCGAAGATGAACACACGCTGTCCTCCGAAGCGTGTGCCATCAGCCTCCCGCTTCTTTACACTCTGCAGACTCACCGTGCAGCCGCCTCAGAGCTACAGCGTCGGAGGACAACGCAGCTCTGGGCAGCTTACAGGTAAGCCCGCAGGCGCCCGGCCAGTCTACAGGGGTCGCTGGTGCGCGGTGAGCCGTGAGCCGAGGACACCCTGGCCGACCTAACCCTCCCTCCCCCGGACGACGCTCGGCCAATTGAGCACCGCCCCCTGGGAGCTCTCATCCACGGACGGCTGTGGAATAGCCTGGACTCGACCCGGCGATGTCCAGGCTATAGAGCGCATCCTGCACTCTAGCGAGTGCTTTTACTGGATGCGCCACTCGGGAGCCCCTCAGCAATATCCTTTTTAACCTCAGATTCATTAGTTGAGGAAGCTTGTGTCCATACAGTTAAAACTACCTTTGTAGTGGCAGTAGAGTGTACAGAATGATAAAATAACACATCGGTGAATTTCATTTCAGTGTAAAAGGGAATGTAATTGGGGGACAATGCACATAACAGTTGTTTTTTACCTTTTAGAATATACTGGTTCATTTATACCATGCTTAAAAGTTCATTGATAGGTAATAAGCTTGTTAACCTAGAACAATTAAAAGCCATCTAGACTGATAGTGTTGTGACCAACACAATGCAGAAAAAGAGGATGAAGTTACAGGCTGTGCCATTTGATCTAGTTATAAACAGGTTCTCAGACTACCCAATTCTACAATGGCGGAACAGATGTTCTATTTAGTCTGTGTACAGCCTCAACAGGTTAGTAAGATATTTTATTTTATACACAGTGTAACTTATTTAGAAAAACTATTTCAGTGATTTATATGCATAGCACAATAAAAAGATATTGCCACTTTCTGTATTGTGTAGTGGTTTGTAATCCAAACCCCTAATTCAGAGAATATCCCCATAACCTTCTCCTAGGCTTTAGTTTTGTCATTTTTGGATGTGGATATCCAGTAATAGCAGGAAACACACATTAATATTTTATAGGAAATTGAAACCATTACTTGTGTCAGAGGGTTCTGCAGCACATCTGTTATTTGTCTGTTTGCTGTTAAGCGGAAACACACTGAAACCTCACGAAAGTGGTTGCTCTGATGTTAAACATGATGTTACTCTCTGTGTTTTATAAAATGCATTTAGAAGATCTGTTTAATGACCAACACAGAATGTAATGGCAGCTAAATAAAAAGACATTTAATGAACTGGAGAAGACCACTGTCTTCTTGCAATTTTTCTTGCTCGCTTGACATATAGAGTAAATGGGAAAATACCTGTGACTATATTTACAGGTCCAACATTTATGGGAAATCTAGAGAATATGTGTTAAAAGTGAATGTTTCCATTTGTAAGACAAATGCCCTGAAAAATAAATATAAGGGTTCATTATGCAGTTCAAAATGTGACCCCTGACAAAATGAACAAATAAACCATTCTGATAGGAGGTATACTTCATCACTTTATAAATACTAGGTTCTACTTCCCATGGAGCTGCTCCCAACTGAAAACATGCCAAGCAAAACAACTTCCACTATAATGTAGGTTCATAAAAAAAACAATACTCCTTTCTTTAACCAGGTAAAATCCATTGAGATTATAAGAGTGAGTTGGTAAAACTGCAAACGAACCACAATATTCACACAACCTTAAAACCAACTTAACAAATGAAGTCTTACAATAGTACAAATTAATTGTACAAAAAATGTCAGGTCGACATTCCAGAACACTATTTTATTTGTTTCTTACAGTCATATAGTTTTGTTTCCATGGAAAAGTGCCCATATCCTGGACTAGAAGGAAGAGGGCTCCCCAAGGACACGGTTACATGTCAGTGTATACTTAGAATAGAATTTTAAAGAGAAATACACTCACTGACAGCCCTCTAAAGTTAAGCCCATGTTGCTACCAGCTGTGGACATGTATACTGTTTATAGATCAACACCTTTTTTTACCCATAAATATGCTACACAGTATGTACTGTATAAAAATATATTTTCCCAGGAAAATATTCCCCTTTGAGACCATGATACTGTTTACAATGGCATTCCAGAGTGAGAAGTACAGTAACATGGGCAGCAGTGTGGAGTAGTGGTTAGGGCTCTGGATTCTGGACTCTTGACCGGAGGGTCGTGAGTTCAGTCCCAGATGGGGGACACTGCTGCTGTACCCTTGAGCAAGGTACTTTACCAAGATTGCTCCAGTAAAAACTGTATAAATGGGTAATTGTATGTAAAAATAATGTGTAAAAATAATGTAATTATATGTAAAAATAATCTGATATCTTGTAACAATTGTAAGTCGCCCTGGATAAGGGCGTCTGCTAAGAAATGAATAATAAATAAATAACATGAAATCATTAAACTGTAATACACTGTTTTAAGAGATACCAACAACAGTCTTAGATGTTTTCTACTGTTGTAACTAACCTCCTTCTCCATTTCCAACACAGTCCAAAGCGATGAGAGAGCGGTGGCTTTTGCAGGGAGCTCCAGCAGACACCGTAGAGGAGGAGGAATCCCGGAGGAGACAGACAGAGGAAGACGAGTTCAAGGTGAAGAAACTGGAGGACAACATCCACAGGTACAGCCTTCCGAATTCCCATGAGTTAAGAACAACATGATGAGCGCTAAGTTGGTCAGGATTTTACTCAGAAATGCAGATCCATGAAATTCCCTTTTTTCAAAGCTGATTGAACTGCTGCGGTTGTACATTTTAATTTATCTATGTATTTATTGTTCTTTCTTTTGAAACGGGAGGAATTAAGCCCGCCTGTCCAGACGTTTGACAATATATTCTTATCAAAAGTGGAGTATGGAAAAAAAGAAAAAAAATCTTTAGAAAATGGACATGCAGGCTAATATATGGGGTATGTTATTGTTCAGAACAATGTATGAGGACTCAAAGCATTTGAGACCTTTGGTTAATAGATTGGTTGACAGCCCCAATTGAAAATCAAAGAAAGTAATGGTGTTTCATAGATTATGCTCTCTGTCACAACTCATTTCTGCAATGGAATTCCAGTGTATATTAATTCTCATACCATTGAGCTAAGTTTGTTCTTTAGTACAGTAAATTGGCAATGAACAAGGTCTTATAAAAGGGCTTGGATATTTTATCAGACCTTTACAATCTGCTTTGCACACCTGGGGTGTGCGGTAAGAATGGTCTTACAGCACACCCTGTCATGGGTTATTACTTACATATTGTGCACCTACACTACACAGGGACTGTGTCATAATTGATTTGGGAATACGTTGATATTTGCAGTGTCTAGTGCTATGGTACCTTTCAAGAAAACTATAGCCATTTAAAAATGTATGAGTTATTATGGATTCAAATACAAGGTTTGAAGTCTCTTGAGTCTTCAATATGAGTCTGATTTTCATTATAAAAACAGCTGGAGTTCAACTTGAGTATACATACAGTAGTCACTGCATTGAGAAATGTGCCTGGGTGTAATTGCTCACATGCTCAGAAACCCTCTCTTTGAAATTACATTTACCAGCTGTTTGTGCTAATCAGCCATCTGTATTGTAAAGAAGGCTCTGCCTATTTAATTACATTGTGCTGCTGTAACTATTTCAATTCAATTGTGCATTAATTTACTGTCTTTATTGCATTGACATTTTACATATGCAGAATGCACAATTAGTTGAATAAGCTCACTATGATGTCTGTGAACACCACTGTTACCCCTCTGTGTGAAGATGGCTGTATGTAATCCATCTTCATGTCTCTAAGGTTATTTTTACATATTCATCAAGGGAATAAACCTACATTCTTTGTATAACAATTTTAATTCTTTAGAAAAATAACCATTTAAACATTTACTACGATTTTAATACATGCTCACTTAAGTCAGTTAGCACTAATTTGTAGCACCTTTTTTGTATGGTAGTCTAAGACTAGTCTGAGGTAAAAGATGCTATTTCATTTGCCACACATTCAATGTTACCAGAATATTACACATTATTAGACTCATTTGTATTAATGTTATATTTATGTATTTGTTGTGTCCTCAAACCTCACAGGTTCTTTAGGGTATAAAAATTAAACAACATATTTACTGGAAACATTAAACATGTGTGTTGGAAAGAGTGCTATAAAGTATGTCAGTAAAAATATCTGCTTCCAAAGGATGCAGTGACCAATTAAGCCTTAGCGAAATGCCTGAAGATCTTACCCCACCCGCAAAACATATTGTAGCGTTGCACGGAAATGAAGGAGGATCACACAGGATTGCAGATCATGGAAATGAAGGAGGATCACACAGGATTGCAGATCATGGAAATGAAGGAGGATCACACAGGATTGCAGATCATGGAAATGAAGGAGGATCACACAGGATTGCAGATCATGGAAATGAAGGAGGATCACACAGGATTGCAGATCGTGGAAATGAAGGAGGATCACACAGGATTGCAGATCATGGAAATGAAGGAGGATCACACAGGATTGCAGATCGTGGAAATGAAGGAGGATCACACAGGATTGCAGATCGTGGAAATGAAGGAGGATCACACAGGATTGCTGATTCTCGGATTCACGGTTTTTTAACACAGGACGCATAAACAATAAAGGACCACTGTCTGCCGTGGACCATGCCAAAGTAAAACGCAAGAATAAAAATAAAATAAAAGCAAATCCAAAGCAACGACCACTAAGTACAATCTCTGGTCCTTGGTAGTCCCACTTCTCCTGCTCTGTCTTCTGCTCTGTGTCTCTGCAGCACTCTCGGTCTCAGCACCAGCCTGTTGGTTTCTGTCTTCTCACAGCAACCAGCCCGTTGGTTTCCTTCTTCTCTCTACAACAAAACCCTTCTACCATTTTTACTGTTGCCAGCTCAAGCTCCCTTCTTTGAACCTTCAAGACTCTGGAGTGTTCTCCTGCCCCATGCCGCTCAACACTCTCTCCGCGTCCAAACAGCAAAACAAATCCTCCTAGTTAGCGCAGACTGCTGGGTCGTTACACTGCTCCCCCCTCAGAGTTCCTCGTCATGAGGGGACTAACAAAGTCCTGAAAACAACCCGGGAGCTTGCGTCAGCATTGTAGTCTTGGCTGATCAGGTGACCCAGGGCTCCCTGTGTCCACAGTTGGTGGACTGTCGTAGCGGTGTTGTGCAGGGTGATGTGGCCTAGAGCAAGGCAATGAGTTCTGGGAGCCAGGTAGGGGGTGTTGTCAGTTTCCTGCACCCGGCAGCATCTCGCTCTCCTCTGCCCTCATCGCAGCCAGCTCCCAACTCCATCCTCGACCCGTTCTGGCTGTAGTGTCGTCTCTCGCCCCTCCTGGATCCCCTCCTTCATTTCCTGCAGTGTACGGTCCCTATCCCACTTCTGATTACCAATGTAGCATTGCGTGGAAATGAAGGAAGATTACATAGGATTGTAGATTCTCGGATTCACTCTCTGTCTCAGCAGCACTCTCTGTCTCAGCAGCATGTACTTTACACATGCTGTAAATAACTGAAAAATGCATATAGAGATGATAATTATTCAGCACACCATCCACCTCTCTGTCAGGAGAGGAGAGGGAAATAGGATGTAGGGGATAGAGGGTTGTATAAGGACACAGACTAGGCCTTTAAATTCAGTACATCTTCTGGAAAAAATAAACAAATTGCAGTTAAACAAATGGAAATTCAGCATATTTTGGCTGTTCAATAATTACTTACAAATGTATAGTGATTCCATATTCGTGGGCACCAGTGTAGGGTGTGTTATGTTTAAGAAGTGGAGGTGCATTGTGTCAGAGCTGCATGAGAATATTGCTAGAAAATATTTTCATAAGTAGATGCCGAGAAGGAAGTGAGATATAGGTTTGCAGTGGAGCCACAAGGTTCAGTGCTTAACTCAGTGCCTGCGCATAATCTGCATTTTAGGTCTCTTTTAAACTGTCAATTGTGCAGAACAATATGGTGTTTTTTAGATGTGGACCACTGCCTGCTAAGGATTAAATTAAAGCCACTCTGAGATAAACATTTATGATCCACCGTGCAACATAGACAGACTGCTGAAAACAAATTAAATGGTAGCTGCAATCACCTCTAAATAGATCTAACTGTCTATGTATAGAACAATAAATATAGATGGACTTCATGCCATGTGAAGCTCGAGGCATACTATGCATTAATATTAATTCCTGATAAATCATCAACCCTTCTGAAGTCAAGATGAAAATACCATGTGAACAAATTTGCTTAGCAATTGGGATACTTGGCATTTCAACAAGTAATTATTTGGTGGATTCCAATTGATGTTTGAAAGGGATAGTTGTGTTGAGTCTTCCATGAGTGTTTAGTGAATTATGGTAAGTAAATTTAGCTTGTTTTTTATCAATAAAACATAATTTATTAAATTACAGTGCACCATGCATACAAATGTATTGTTTAAAATATACTAAATGATTTTACTAAAGATTTCTAAGCAGCTAGGTACATTAGTGTGAAGCATTTCAATTGGATACAGTGGAGCTATTACATTCAGTAAACTGTTCAACATTGCACAAACAAAGTAAACATTTTGTAACATCAAAGAAGCCAAGAGCAAGATATATGTTAAATTGTGGATTTAAAAATAAAAATAAATTATACACTAAAGGCAATAGGCAAGTTGTGGAATTTTAACTGATTCTAAAAAATATACAGCAAATGAAAAATGGTTTTATGCTGTCATTTTACCCCACCTTAATAGCTATTCTGGACTATACTTTTTAAAAAATAGAAACAAAAATATGTTATGTCTTTTTTATATATGAAAGTTTACATCTGTTTTGAAAGACTCATTTGAAGCTGTGAGTTAGGAATCTCATCCCGGCGATCAGTCAGCCAGCCTGTGTGAATAATGAGGAAGCGGTCTGAAGCTGGCTTTACTTTGTTGTGGGGTTTGCCAGCCTTTCTGCTGCCAAACACTATTTGGTGCTTGTCAGGATGTGGAGGGTGATGTGGTGTAGGTGCAGTCTAAACAAACAAAAGGTCTCAAAATACGTTTTTAACCCACAGGGCCTTTTAATATTTGAGGCACTATTTGGTGCTTCACATAAGGAAGCATTTGTGTTCACAGCTTCTGCCCTCCTAATAAGCTGCAGATAGATACTATTAAGTGGGGGAAGATATTACAGTACTTAAGTAAAGGCACAATCTAACTTCCTGAGATTTGTGTTAGTTTCCTTTACATTTTATTTTAAAGGCACCAAGCAGATTTGTTTTCTTCCTTTGAAGGACTGTAAAAAAATAAAAAGTAGTGTTTGTAGCATTTATTATGAGCTGGGTTTTTCTCTTTCTTTCAATATTAAGTTGTGTGGAAAATGTCCCTTCATTTCATTTATATATTTCTCTTTCAGAGACATGCAACATGAAAATACATGTCATTTATTAGTAAAAGGAATATATAAAACAGGTGCCATTACAGAAAGTGTGACTATAGCATCATTTTGGGGGTTATATAAAGTTAAGTAAATCAGGTCACGTGTTGGAAGGTCAATATAACGTTGATGGGTGTAAATTAATTTCATGTGAGAAAATTAAAGAAAACAGACAAAAGATTTAGATAAATAGTTATATTTAAATTTGGTACATATAGTACATACAGGTGGACCACAACAGGTTTAAATTGACAGACACCAGCTACTACAGAGGCATCAGGAGTCCTGGTAATGCTATGAAGCTGTTTCCTGACACATTTAAAGAAGAAACATTTTCTGACTCATATCCACCAATGGGGTGTAACAGGGAGGTGCTTTCATCACCGGATGCATCTGCCAACTCTGCCTGAGAAAGACATGGTGTTCTCAAGGGATAGGCTGCTTATTGGTGGCTTTTAAGAGTAGATCGAACTTTCACAGCATTCCAAAGATTGTGTTTGTGCACACAATTTGTTGGGTAAAAACCGGACAGCTAAAGGACACATAAAGGTCCTTACTCTGGTATAGCCTACCATAGTGTATTAGCAGTGTGGAAAACTGCAAAACTGTTGTTAAAGGATACAAAATGACGTGTCTATGGCAGGTGTCTGTTCCTGAGGCTCATTTCTACTTAGATTGTTTTGCTCTATCAGATGCTAAATCACTTTTTTTGACAATATAGGTGACCCTTCCAGACTACATTATATTTTAGCTAGGATTGCTTCAGTCATGTTGTGGATTAGATTATTCTGCATACCACTGGTATCTAGTTCCTTCATCTTTTTTTCATATATTATTTGTGTATGCTTAATAGAAACTTCTTAGTCTATTCCTTGATCTTTTGGAGACTTGAATGTGACCTGTCCAGAAGCCCCCAGCTGTGAAGGCGCTTCATCTGTCATCACCTAGACTCTAGGAATGTATCAGTACAAGTTATATAATTTCTCCTGGAGATAACTGAGACTTGAGACTAACCAAAAGCAAGGAGGAACTGAGACAGACCACTGAACAAAGTGTCAGTCGCTGCTGTGTTCTGCATTACCACTTTATTTAGTGTGGCATAAATATATATTTCAATTATTTTCAATGCAAAAAATATTGGGATTTCTTACTGTTGTATTTCTTGCACACACTAGGGGCAGTGTTGCAGGGGTTAATGGCTATATAGGGGTTCCTTGTGTTTTAAAAAGTCATCTGAACAACAAGAATACATTTAAGATAACTGTGGTATGTCAGAACCATACCAACTTGCTGAACTCAGACACTTAAGAATTCTGATGATTTTTTCTTGTAAGAGCACAAAACGCATTGGCATGTATTGATGGTAGATTTACAAATAAAAAGGCACACCATATTGATGCCCAGCTATCTCAATGAAAAAATGTATTACGCATAACCTGGCAAAAAATATACTTTTTCAAAGCGAGTGGATTAGACTGTAACATTCTACTTGAGATTGAATTCTGGTGTTGATGTTCTGTATGGTGGACAATGTAGTTACTGGTTTGTGGCACAGCAGTTGGTGATGCAAAGAAGATTTACTTTAGAACATGTGTGTTTGCAAAACCTCTGTAACCCCATTCCTTAAAGGTTTCAATTAAAGGTCTTACTCTGAATTTTCCATGGAAGCTGTAATAATCTTGTGTCTGAATGAAGATCTTCAGGGTAGCTAAATATTGAACCACTTCCTGTTTTGAGCAGGGTGATGCTATCAGGAAAAGTTGGTGCTTGGAGTCCACTTTCTGTTCTTTCATCATTGCAATCTTGCAGTAAAGTTTTTTTTAAACCTTTAATTATTTACAAATGTTGAGATTACAACTTTAGCCCAAAAGGAAGAGGAATTAAACCTAGCGTAGCGTGTCAAAAAATGATTTGTGGAAAATATACTGTGGTCTGTCAGCTTGGGTCAGTCCATACCACAGAGTTAGCATAGTCATTAGCATGAACTATGGCATACTTAGTCCTAGAAATAGACAATGCCAGTTCTAAGGCTGCCATGCACATCAAGTAATACAGGAGTACAGCTATGGGCAAAAGTGTTGTTTCATCTAGAATTTTAGTTTTGAGACATACATATATATGTGAACATAATTTGGATCTTTTATTTAACATCATGTGATCAAATAAACTACAAAATGATATTGCAAAAGTCTACCGGACGAAATGTTAGATTTTTTTCCATTTGTCAGTTTTTCATTAAGTATATGAAAACTACAAAGTGGTGTGTAATTCAATATGTTAACGTAACATTATTCAGCAGGTTTCATTCAACTTTATTAAGCAAAATTAGGCTGATGCAAAACCTTTGACCATAGCTGTAGACCTCAACACAGGCGATCTAATCCAAGTCTAACTGCAAGCTGCTATTTCTATCTGTAATGGGCATCTTGTTGATTGTTTCTTTAATTAATTCGTCTCAAACATGTTATAAGAAGTGGTGCAATCATTGTATGATTACTAGCATCAGCACATTGTGTTGAAAAAATGCACATGGTTGTAAATTTTGGTTACACAAATACCCAGTGGACAAACTACTTATCTGTGAATGACCTTCTTGGCTTATCAGAGGCATTCCACTTCCAACTCTTTCAATAGATAACTGAATTCTAGAGGTTATTTGGGTCTACAGAATGCTAACCATCTAATATCTTAGATATTCTTAGCCACATGACATGCATATCTTTCATGAAAATATAATCAACTATATCCAATCGAGAAATACTGCTTATCGGTGTAGTATCTTTCCAGATAGCCTTGAGATTCACTCTTTATTGAACCATGATTTTGTTCAGTCTCAACTTGTGATCAGCCACAAAGTAACCAGGATAATGCTATTTAAATATGTATTTGTATCTTTAATTCTAAAGTATAGGTTATTTGACTTATTTCCTTATGATTTGAATTGGAATTCTGCAAAGGTAGTCACAGATTAGCACATAACTAACAAAACGTAGTACTTTTGGATGGTCCTATTGGATTCTATTTATTTTTTCATGTGGGCACCACTCCCCTGCCTCCACTTTGCAGTAGGCTCACGGATGGACACTTGTTTGTCCTGTCTGCTTACAGAAACAGTTGGTTGTCTTTCTTGAGTATTACCAGCTAACTTTAAATGCAAAGTATATTGAAGGTTAGAAGGATAAAAAAATACAGGTCCCCCATATAATTGGCGGGTGTCTCCTTTCTTAAGTATGTTTTGGAATCATAGTAAGCACACATTTGGTTCAAAGGGTGAAAATAGCACCAGCATGTTTCCTACAGCTGGGAGCATGCATTTGTTCCTTTTTGGTATGTTCTTAAAATAGTAAGTAAGCATTAATGGATGACATCCAACACAGATGTCAGTAAAACCACACCTGGCTAATATATGTTTTTTTGTTGTTGTGTTATTTAAACTGCTTTGACACCACTGCTTTGGTCTTCTTTGAGGTTTTGCCTATAGCTTGCAGAGAACTCTGATAAATTACTGAAATTACTGAAACCCGAGGCAGCAGTAAAGATGAGTTTAATTTAGAAGGTAATGAATGTGAATGGGGGTGGGGGTGGGGATACACTTAAAATATATTTAAAGAGCAGTGTAGTAGACATTGTTAAAGCTTTTATAAACAAAATCTAAATTGTTAAGCATACTTGGGGCTCAACAGTCCTTGAAAGTTAGCATGGATTGTATTTAGCTGCATTTCTTTTAAGTTTGCAGCTGTCATTTTATTTCCCTGCACGCTTGCATGTTGACTTTTAAGATCTTAAAAAAATAAATACAACATAGAATGTCTGGCAAGTATTTTAGATCCTGCATGACAACTTCTGTCAGTATAGTTCTTGGAGGTTTTTTTTTTCCCCCAGTGATTTGGATCACTGAAACTTTTTAGAGGACAAAATAATCTATACATTAATTTCAGTCATTGATTTTCAGTGCAGGCAATTTCTTTTTCTGTTTAAGTCTTGCAGTGTTGGTGGTGGAAGCACAGAAACAACTTTCCTGGCACGCAGATTAGCTACAGGGAGTGTTCCTGGGCTATATTTGCACCCTACTGAACGGTATCCTAAAAATAAATTGAAGGAAGACCGTTCTTACTGCTCACCAAGTTTTGCCTATTTATGCCAATGGGTGAGGTTTCATAGCAAACAGACCTAAATAAAGTAAAGGTTATTGCTCTGTGTACCAGCTTGCAAAAGTAGCTAATTTAAATTACCATTCCCTGACTGTTTATGCACATAGGAATTAAAAATATACACTTGAATACTACTGAAATGTCATATGACCAGGGTGTTGGTTACTTAGTTGGCTGGAATGACATTGGATGGAATCCTGTCTATTTCCAAACCTGAATGTACTCCTTATACGTATTACACATTGTAATTTAGGATGGTGTGCAGTGGACGATATGCCGTGAGAGCTGCTACTGAGGTCTCTCCCATGAGCATTAAAGAATCTGTGGTGCATGAAAAGAATGTACAGTACTCTTTTTATCAAGCATGAACCTTCATATATATAATGGTGAAGTGTAATAAAGCCAAGTGTAAAAAAGCAAGCATGATAAGCACAGAGAAGTGGGACCATAGCAAACATGAATCCAATAGAAACAGTATTTTTTCATATATATATATATATATTAGCTGGTTGACTGTCTTGCTATTATGTCATCTGTAGATAACAGCTATGCTTGTGTACCTGTAAAGTATGGGCTACAGATACATGGTCCATGTGTAGACTCTGCTTTTTTAAGCATGCAGCTGGAGTTTCTAGAGCTCATCTCACAATGCAATGCTGCTTTGCTAGGTTAAAGTTTACAATTGAGTGTGAAGCTTTTCCTGGGTTCTGTGTCTGCTGTTGCAATCCCATCTAGCAACACATGAGAAATTTAACATGGCACTTCATTTGCTACCCTGTAGTGATGTTTTTGGGCAAAGGCACATTTTCTGTAAAGAACAAAAGAACTGTAACAATATAAAACTAGCAAAAGGTTTATGCTGTTCAAATTATGCTATTGCTGTCTGAAAATGTATTTTTGCATTTCAAAATAGAAGATTCCTTGAGACAGAGACAACTGGGTATATAAAAACAATAAACAACTACCACTGCAAAACTTTATAGAACTACAATAAAATATACATTGAATAACCAGTTTCATTACTGTAGATACTATTGATTACGTTGTTGAGTTTTTGTCTCCAGCAACTATATGTTTTTTAGTACATTATGGCCCGTTTCATTATGCCACATATCTAGGTGCTGCAGCCTTAACAACGTGCAGAGGATTTCACTGAATTGGCTGTCTTTAGGGTGCAGGCTGCCTAAAAGTCAAGCTCAATAGTCTTTGGATACTAAATATTGAATTTAAGACTGTAGAATAGTAGTTATGACTGAATGCCTCAGTGTTTCCCGTGACCTGCGATTTATTGTCACCATGTTCTGACATGTACTATATGAGTGAATGGATGTATTGTAGGGGGTCTGATTTATTTCCCATTAATCTAAAGCTCAGACATAATCCAAGCAATTGCTTTCTTACTAAACTGATAACACTTAGAGGACTTTATTTTAAACAGGAACTGGTAATTGGCAAAAGTTTAAAAACCTCACCTACGGCTCCCTTGTTTTTACACACAAAGTAGCAGTTGTCAAAACCCTTGCACTCTTCCAGACCTTCTAGCATCGCTGTTCCTTCTCAGCCCGGATCCATGCTCACACGAGCTGCTTGCTGTCGCGAACGTCCTCCCGTGGCCTCCCTCGTTCTTCTTAATCAAGCTTTATATAGAATCCTGCTACACACAATTGGACTAATCGGTTAATTACATTGCGATTTCCTTACACAAATTAACACGAGCTTTCAAAACATGCCAATATAAAATATTCAAAGCACAATAAAAAAATTACAAATATTAAATCATTTTAAATAAACAAACATTAAGTGCAAAGAAAGTTTAACCCTGTTACAAAGGGATACCCCATTGTTTTAACTAATGGACAGGATTTCTTTCTATTTTTGAAAGACCTTTTCAAGTGATTTATACAGAGGTATAAATCACATTTACCAATATGGCCACCCAGTAATTATTATAATTTGATTCTTTTGGCTCTTTGACTTATTTGCTGTAATTTCTTTTATGTGCTTTTTGACTTTAAAGAAGATATTTTGGGCCTGATTTACCACATTTTTAAGTTTGTAATATGTTCGTTCATTTGACCTTGTGAACAGGCTGGCTGTAGGGGTGATGTCAGGCCAGAAAGAAACACACAGACAGGCAGTACTAGTGGGTGGAACTGAGACGCTGCGGTGCTCAGTGTTTTATTACCCACACAGAAAATAAAAGGTTTGAACAAAACAGAACACAGCACTTGAGGCCAAAATAAATAGACAAACAAAACAGACACTAAACAAGTACAGTGCTGGTGCTTCCAGCACTCGTAGCAGTTGTTATTGTTATTATTTTATTGTTTTTCCCTCCTCACTCTCTCCCGTTCGTTCGCCCTGAACACACAACCCCGAGTGAGTGAAAAGTGCATCTATATATACAGTTGTGCCGGGATTCAATTACTAATTAATTATTCACTTGAATCCGAGCACGTGAACTCATTTGTGCAATCACGTGCTCACATACTTTATCTGCACTTGAAGTGATTATGCAATCCCTGTGCCTAAATACAACTATATATTTTAAATCACTCATGCTACACAGACCCATTTATATCCCGTGCACCAATACCTATACACCAATATTATCACACCACACGCAACACATGACACATAATCAATACATGGGCAGGGCACACTGCCACAGACCCCCACTTCATACTGAATTGATGTGCGCTGGGGTATACGCACCTCCAGGAGCATCTACTGCCTTTATACTCAAACTGGTTATGTCTTGTCTCCATTAGCACAACAACTGACAAATACATTTTCTTAAATCATTTTAAGAATTGTTAAGTTACAACCAACATGGATTCAGCAATGGATGTCTAGACTTACTGCAAGGATGGATACAAACAGAGCTTATGCTTATGACAGAATATACCTGGACTTTCAGAAAGCTTTTGAAATAGTTCTGCAGGGAAAACCAATCCTTACATTCAAATAAATGTTAATTCTAGGTTAGTACACACACGTGGGTTAAAACAGCAAAAGCAGAGAAGCAGAGTAAGGGGAGTAACTTCTAGTAAGGGCATTGTACTCAGCATGGTGTCACAGGGGTGTATGCGAAGACTCCTGCTCTTTCTTAAACACATAAGTGACCAAGATAGGGGAGTAATTAGCAAGCTTTTAAAATTGGCAAATGTTGGTGTTACATGCCGGGGAGAAAAATGTAGGATTTGAACACAAGACAGACCTTGACTTCGGTGTAAACTCATAGTAGATTGCTTGAGTATCTCGTCAAAAGTGTAGAGTCACATCAAGGGAGGTGATGAGGAGGTTTTATTATGTACTAATGAAGAGTCGGTTGAAGGAAATGCATCCATTTGGCCTAGAACAAAGAGAGGTTAGCAGAGACTGAAGGGTTTTAAATCCTAAAGAGTTGACCCTAATCAGCAACTAACCCCTCAATCTAACCCCTGCCACTAAACCTAATGCCTACAACTAACCTAATCTCTACCCTAAACCTAATCTCAACCCCTAAACCTAACTGTGTTACTATTAAAGTCATTTTTACTATTATTTCAACACCGCTTTTCAGCGCCCTCTAGCGGCTACTACAGCCGACGTCCATTAAAGCGCTTGATCCGAACCTAGTCTACCTGTTGGGAGGCTAGTAGGTGCCTACTGGCCCATTCCTATGGGATGATTTTTCCTTGATAATGCCCCTTTCAATCGACTGACCTCAATCAGATCAAGTGTAGCCTGTTGATGCTGAATCATTGGCACTTGAAAAGGACCAACTAGGCAAAGTTCTGTAATTAATTAATTAGCTACTACGATGGACCAAATGGTCTCCTATTGTTTGTGACGTTTCTTATGTTCTGCCTACTGTATCAGTGAAACATGTCCACTGCCAACCTTGGCAGTAGATCTCAATCCACAGTTTGAATCTCAAGGGTATTAATAGCTTTAGCACTGCATACTTTCTTTTGGAAAATGAATTGCCTTTAGGAGACCTTCCAACATTATGCAGATCACATACCAAGACATGCTTAAGCTATTAAATGAATGTATACTGCACAATAAATTATGTTATGTATTTTCATATATATATATATATATATGAAAATTCCCTGTTTTGTGCTACAATATGTAACATGCAGTGAATTTAGTTAAAGTACAGTAATCCGTCACATATCTGCCCTAACCGTTTATCTGCCATGATCAACCTCTTCCGCAACGTTAGTTTATTATTGAACAGAGAAGATTAGTTCATATATTGTAGATTCTAACAAAGTTTTCGTACACTGTGTCGTATGTACTCTGTGCAATGCCATTGCTGGCAGTTTCACGTGAGCTGTTCAGTGTGTTGATATGTAAATAAATCTTGTTCGCCTACAGAGCGTGTCAACTTCAACCTGTCTCAATCTCCTGCCTGTCACTCAACAGCGAATGCACGCACCCACACGACAGCTACTCTGTAACAAGCATTAATACCCTGTATCTTTCTAAACAAGTGATTTAAGGGAGCTCCCTAATAAAATCTGAATATCAAAACAATAATTGTGTGAATATAGTAATTGTTACAGCTGTGTATAATGGCATTTAAAACAGGATTCATTCATCCGACTTTTTACATATCTGCCCTCACTCTGGTCCCACCGCAGTCGGCGATGTGGCGGATTACTGTCCTGTAAAATACACTATGCCAATAAGTACTAACAGTTTTGTACCATTTACAAAACAATCAGTAAAAGCCAAAATACCAATTGATTTTAAAGATAATTTACAGTTAAGAAACCAAGATGTCAGATCTGTGTGTGTTTGTCTGCATTATATTACTGTCAGCCCTTGAATATCCAGCTTAAACAAGCTGATGACATATTGACCAGTAGTGCATTCCTAAACATGGTAATCAGTGGAGGCTGCTGATAATGACTTATCCAGAGAGGAAGTGGGATATGAGGACAGGAACTGTAACTAGGTGTGGGAATCTTACAGCCTAGGATGATGTCATCACTAAACTATAGTCATGGTATGTACAGACAGGTTTTATTCACATTTCTCTAATGGGAATAAAGAAAATGCCTTGAAATGTGATGGTTCAATATTTTTCCTCTTTAATAAGTTTATTTTGTATTTCCTTTAAAAATATGTCCCAATATATTCAAACATCAGGTTAATCACATATAATATTGTGAACTACGAACAGCATAATTAAAAAGAAAGTTGTATAATTAAAAATACAAACTAACATTACTGACATATCCTGGCTAATAATAATAATAATACAATAAATACTGGGTGATTGAACTGTCCTGTAGTTTCTGCTCTTCAGAGTTCCAGCCACCTGAATGTCCCTCTTTTGGGAACCTTCAGGTTTTACCACATTATGTGATAGCATAGCAACGCTCTGAATGTTACGTTCAGTGTGATATGTGAGGAGATTCAGCAGCCAAGGCTTTGTGTACAGACTATCTACTGTCTGTGACAGTTCATATTACAGTCAGGTCACAGTGGTGGTTAGAATACTAAGCCAATCCAATATGCAACTCATACTGCTATTAAAGACAACATCCATCTAGTGTAATTCTGTTTGACCAGCATGCAGGTATATGTGGGCACCAAAGTTTTTGTAATATTCATTTTCTAGATTTCCTGGATGTTTTGGATATTGGAATATTTTTCAATAATAGGTATTTGGGATTTTTTAATATGCATTTCTCTATTATTCCACAAGATGGCAAACTAGAACTATAATTGAGGCTTGTAAATCTAAATGGTTATTATTATTATTATTTGTTTATTTAGCAGACGCTTTTATCCAAGGCGACTTACAGAGACTAGGGTGTGTGAACTATGCATCAGCTGCAGAGTCACTTACAATTACATTTCACCCGAAAGACGGAGCATAAGGAGGTTAAGTGACTTGCTCACACAATGAGTAAGTGGCTGAGGTGGGATTTGAACCAGGGACCTCCTTTTCTTTAACCACTGGACCACACAGCCTCCCATGGTTCATCCTGTGAAATGGCCTATGCAGATGTTTAAACTGTATTGTTGTATACAGTAACACATGTTATACCATACCCTTTTAAACTGAATTTGTATTGTCATTCCTGGCACTTACAATCTTTACTTTGCTTCTATTAGTCTTTACTAGTCTTTACTATGCCTCTATATCTTACAATGCTACAATTTCCTTTCTCAGTATTTTAGGATACTGTTCTATGTTGCTTCAGTATTTATCATTTTCTATCATGTATCAGCTTGGCAACCTGGCTTTGACCCTGCTTTGAGCAATATATTTGTCAAAGTAGATAGACATTTGGTACAGTACGGTTTTAAAATCTACAGGGAGAGACCACAGTGCAAACTCCAGTACTGATCTCTGCCTGGCAGCATTTCAAATCAAACCAGTGGAAATACCAATTGCTGAGAGAGCCAGCTAGAACAGTCAAAAGGACTCACTGGCATGAGGAAATGAGGTACTTTGTTCAATGTCAATGCAGGATTCGCCAAACAAGCTGAAAATTAGGTAAAGACAAATAGAGAAAAATTATAATAACTGTAAAAACAGTAAAAAAAAAAAAAAAAATAGTATACCTAAGTAGACCCAGGTGTATATTTCTTGCCTCATGGGTCAACATTAAACATCCTCATGCAACTCTTGGTGCAGTAAGCAGTGTTTTTCAAATTCATTGTAAGGGTCTGTTTCTGCACATGGCATGCTGTCATAAAACACTTTCACTTTAGATTTTACTCACAGGGGCCCAGTTGTTTTCCCATTGATAAATCATGGCCCATACTTAAGCTGTAGAGTAAGGTCAAGAATGTGTTGAATCCTGTGGTTGACCCCAGCTTTGTAATTCATGTGCACCACAACCACTGTACTTTTACCCCCACCTCCCACTTCCGTATTAAGGCACCCATGGGATGGACAACGATTGAACAAAAGCAATTGTCTAGTTAATTTGATGTAAATTTGTGGTGCAAATGTCCCACCTGTCTTCTGTTGAAATGTGTTGTTCTTTGCTTTGTTTTTTATTCTTTATTTGGGTTGCAGATATATAAAAGGCAACACTGTAAACAAATAGGTGCTGCTTCCTGGTTCCTGTGTTGTAGTTCGATTCACTCCAATGGTCTAGCTGCAGGAGTGTGGTTAATAGCACAGGTGCCAGGATGCAGCTGTTTAGCTATAGTGCTGAAAGATGTGCATATCCAGAATTAATGTAAAAGAAGACGTGAAGCACCAACACATTTGCAACAAAATAAAAGGTAAATGCATTGAACAGCATTTGTAGTCATTCCTTTATTATTAATAATAATAATAATAATAATAATAATAATATGCACCTAAACCTGTACTAGTTTCAAGCATACCCACACAGCTGCATCCCTTCAACATAATACAAATTCATTTATAAGCATACACAATCCTGTCTCGTGTATTTTTTCTATAGCACATTTCATTTACTCCACTATTGACACAACATTTGCCCTTGACTCTCAAGTCCATTAACAATATGATTGCAGCCGTGAGAAGACTCAGTTAATTGGAGTGATTGTTATTACTGACCATGTAACCTCTGAGCAAAACAATGGCAGGAAGCACGTGAGGGAGGAGGCTAAGAAATATCTTGCATTTTACCATGCTTGTAGTTTCCTGATTGGCTGGGATTGTTAAGAATAACCTATAAATGGTCCCGCTGAGAATACATTTCTCTCCTTTCTAACTGGGCCAGGCTCATCCTACTCAAGGATCAACTCAGTTATATAACAGTATCTGCAGCAATCATAGAGAAACACTTCAAGCCGCTTTCTTTATTGACCTACCTCGTTCATCTTTGGATATAAATACATTATAGAGTGATATATAGCCAACAGACACTCCTGTTTAGAGAAAGACTGATACTTAGTAGCTGTGTAGGAAATGGAAATATTGTGTACAAAAGGTCTTCTGATACTAGGATTTCTTTACAAATAAGATATAGATCTCAATGAATACTGTGGCAAAGTGGTAATGACGTGCAGGTGAGTGCAGTGCAGAAGAATCACACAGACAACGTTGGTACAGGTGCAAGGGTGTTTATTTAATTTAATAAATGTCCAGAGCCTTAAGGCAAACCTGCAAATAATAATAGTGCTGGAAGTGATACAGCGGCGTGTATCACTTCTATTTGTAATCCACGGGTTTGACCCGCAACCCCAAAGTCCCGTTCAGACACCCACACTAAACACAAACACAAAGACAGTGCGTGATTAAAGTGCTAAAGGTGCAAACAAAAGACAGTTCCTGTAGTGCAAAGGTGAGTGGTGAAGTCCGGGTTTTTCGCTGGCCGGCGGCTGCAGCTCCGGATCGTGCTCAGTAATCTTTGTGAGAAACGACACACAAGACAAACAGTGTAAATACACAGACAAGCAATCACTCACGGTTTTAGCACAAACAAGACGGGCTCCTTCTAGGTCATTTGGTTTAACCATCTGCAAAGGAACAGATCACTCAAGCCATGCCCCCTATTTATACCCTCGCCCATGACCCCGAGGTTAACGAGCGCATCCGCTCCTCCAGTCCTCGGATGCCACGCCGCTTACCGTCTGGGTCACTGAGCTCGGGTGCCATGGCTCCGCCCCCTTCCGAACTGACCGACTTCCATCTACCCTACGGAATAAATTGTCGTGCCATTTAATTAAGGGTACTCTGTTCCTCTTGCACCGTGCCCTCACAGGTCGAGAGGGAGATCTAACACTAAGACTCATTCGATCTCTGTCACAATACCCATTAAGTTTTGCAAGAGCGGGGAGCACAGTATGCTGTGTTTTATTGCCCTATGAGACCTGCCTATGTACCACAGAATGCCTGTGGGCACTTTACTGTTAGATGTAAGAAGCACATGTGCTGGTGTACAAAACAGACTTCCTTGCTAACACATGACACATCACTTGGAGCTAATAGGCTGCACATTTTCAATAGCAATTGTCAGAAGACATTGGTAGTGGGTGTAATGTACATGGTCCCTCCCATAAATCCACCAACCCCTTGCCTATACTTAAACCATGGAAACATTTCACTTTTCGGAGAACCGGCACACTCCTATACTGCCCACTTTGTCTTTTGCAAGCTCATTTTTAAATACATATTTATTATAGTATATTGCCTACATGATACTTGAAAAGCAGCTTCTTCCAATGTTCAAGGTACTGTATGTAATCTAGAGAACTCACATCATCACGCTCAAGTGTTCTATACTTCATGGCTCAATAGACCAAATTGGTGTTGGAGAAGGTATAGAAGACTGTTAATGTTAAACCCCATCTCAATGATTCTCTTCCTGGTTAAACAAAAAAGGGGGATATTTTAATGATCTATATAGATTTTAACATCATTAAAATAAACCCCAAAAACAACTTGAAAGATTTTTTTTTATTATTTATGTTACATATTTCATAGGTACAACAGCAACTCATTAGGCTTGTTAAAAAAAATGTGTCTCATGAACTTCCCTAGTGGATTGTGAAGGTGAGTTTGCCAGGGAATGTGAGTTTATTGTTGTTGATTTCACAATTAGTAAGAATTAGAGACTGGATTCAAATAAGATTCAAGTTTTCCATAATCCTATAATGTAAAATATATATACCTATGAAAAGGATGCATATACTCTTTATACACTAACCCTACAACACCACTCTATAAATTAGAGCAGCCTAATATGCGATTTTCTCCTAACATCAAATCATTCTCATTTTTCAAATCAAAGTTTGGGACTTAGAATGCCCTCATCCTCTCCTTATAAACAGACATGAATTACAATGGTATATAAGGCATTTTTAGTAGTGACTCTCTCATCATTTTTAATTGCAGATGCATACTTATTTTTACCTTTCCCTTGTGAAGTGACAAAGTCAACAAGGGTCGTTCACAGAGTGCCAGTCATCCACTTCACCTGGCAGTGCTATTAAATCAAAATGTCTTATGCATACTATTGCTGCCCATGAAATTTGACTGCACTCAACAATAATAAAGATGCACCATTCTTCCTCTTGTCCCATGCCTACAGTATCTAGACCTTATTATTCAGTGTATTATGCCCTCGTTTGCAAGTGTTGATAAGTGCAAATTAAATTCAATGTTGAGGTGAGAACAGATGCTGATGCTGATGGCAGCTTGCCTCAGCTTGGATAGTTTGATTATTCTAACACAGATTACTACATAACAAGACTATATAATCAATTTCCCTATTACCAGACAATTGATTCCAAGTACCCTCTGTATAAAGTTTCCTGACCTGAGTGTGACATAGTCAGCATGGCAAGGGCTTCCAGGCTGTACTTCAATATTGATTTTCTATTTTGTTTTCCTACAGCAAGTCCAGAATATGTTAATGGATGTTGAGATTTTCATTATAAACTCTGGTGCTGGCAGAAGGCATTTATGTGGAAGTATCAAAGCAAACCTACTGTGTATGTTGTGTAAATGAATCTCCCAACATCTATTTACAGTGCTTTGCATAAGTATTCACCCCCCTTGGACTTTTCCACATTTTGTAGTGTTACAACCTGGAATTAAAATTGATTTAATAAGGATTTTTTTGTCACTGATCTACACAAAATAGTCCATAATGTCGAAGTGGGGGAAAAAAATCTACATATTTTTCAATAATATTTACAAATAAAAAACTGAAAAGTCTTGATTGCATAAGTATTCACCCCCTTTGCTGTGACACCCCTAAATAAGCTCTGGTGCAACCAATTGCCTTCAGAAGTCACATAATTAGTTGAATGGAGTCCACCTGTGTGCAATTAAAGTGTCACATGATCTCAGATTAAATACACCTGTTTCTGGAAGACCCCAGAGTTTGTTAGAGAGCATATCTAAACAAACAGCATCATGAAGACCAAGGAGCTATCAAAACAAGTCCGGGATAAAGTCCTTGAGAAGCACCAACCAGGACTGGGTTATAAAAAAATATCCCAAACTTTGAACATCCACCAGAGCATAGTTAAATCCATTATTAAAAAATGGAAAGAATATGGCACAACCGCGACTCTGCCTAGAGAAGGCCGTCCACCAAAACTCAGTGACCAGGTAAGGAGGGCATTAGTCAGAGAACCAACCAAGAGGCCAATTGTAACTCTGAAGGAGCTGGAGAGATCCACAGCTGAGATGGGAGAAACCGTCCATGGGACAACTATAACCCGGACGCTCCACAAAGCTGGGCTTTATGGAAGAGTGGCGAGAAAAAAGCCATTGCTGAAAAAAACCCATATCAAATCCCATTTGGATTTCGCCAAAAGGCATGTGGGAGACACAGCAAACATGTGGAAAAAGGTTCTCTGGTCTGATGAGACCAAAATTGAACTTTTTGGCCTTAGCGCAAAACGCTATGTGTGGCACAAAGCCAACACTGCTCATCACCCTGAGAACACTATCCCCACGGTGAAGCATGGTGGTGGCAGCATCATGTTATGGGGATGCTTTTCATCGGCAGGGACTGGGAAACTGGTCAGGATTGAGGGCAAGATGGATGAAGACAAATACAGGGAAATTCTAGAGGAAAACCTGTTTCAGTCTGCAAGAGATCTGGGACTGGGGCGGAGGTTCACCTTCCAGCAGGACAATGACCCTAAAAACACAGCCAAAGCTACACTGGAGTGGTTTAAAAACAAGAACCTGAATGTCTTAGAATGGCCCAGTCAAAGCCCAGACCTCAATCCGACTGAGAATCTGTGGCAAGACTTGAAAATTTCTGTTCACCAACAGTCCCCATCCAACTTGACAGAGCTTGAGCAATTTTGCCAATAAGAATGGGCAAAAATTGCAGGATCCAGATGTGCAAAGCTGGTAGAGACTTACCCAACAAGACTCACAGCTGTAATTGCTGCCAAAGGTGCTTCTACCAAGTATTGACTCAGGGGGGTGAATACTTATGCAACCAACAAATGTCTTTTTTTGTTTAATTAACTTTTGTGTCACAATAAAAAATATTTTGCACCTTCAAAGTGTTAAGTATGTTGTGTAAATCAAATGGTAAAAATCCCAATTAAATCCATTTTAATTCCAGGTTGTAACACTACAAAATGTGGAAAAGTCCAAGGGGGGTGAATACTTATGCAAGGCACTGTATATTAATTCAGGAACTACTGTTCGCTGTCTTTCCATAACTAACCAGCTGCTTCCCATTTTGATTGACATGCTTTGTAGCCAGTAATATGCTTTGACCCCAGAGACACTGCTGAGGTACCAGAATTAGACTTATTGAGAGTTAGGCATGGAAACTTTTTTTTAACCTATTTTTTATCAAATGTCATGTTTTAAAATAAGATACCTTGTTTTGTTTTTAGTCTGTATGCAACATGAAGATGTTAAAGATGTAATGTGTTGACCATTGATAGGCAGCACAGGTCTTGATGAACTTCAAGACTTGGGCTGTATTGATCTATACTAATGTAGGTGTCCTTTAGATTATTAGTTTAGAACATCGGATCTCACTGCGGGCAACCAGATTGCAGAATGCAACTTAGTATTCGTTCCACAAGTAGCTTTGTCTAGCATGACTCAGTTCCCAGTGAGTCATGTTAATATTAATCTGGGGTATCTATACTCACAGAGTGCTAATAATCACATATAATGACATTGAGCTCTCTAATGTTTGTCACTGTGCGAGACTTGAGTCTCAGACGGTGTTACTGGTCAATAAAAAATAATGGGTAAAACACTATCACAGTTGCCACTAGATCTTTGTAGCAGTCTTGCAGTCAGGCAGTGAATGGGGTGGGTATGGTAGCTGAACTACCTGTCAAGCATGGTCATGTTTGAGGCACATGGGGCAATACAGGGTTTGGAAGCTTGTATTGCAGCTCCTTGTCATGTATGGCATTTTACTTGCACTGTAAAAAAAAAAGCTAGTAAATGGGTAGTAAAAGCACGTCCATGTCATGTTCAAGGCGACTCATACAGTCGAGGGAGCTCACAGCGTCCTGGCTGTGCGAAGTTGTCAGTCTTCATTGGGGATTCTACAGGGAGCATTGCATTGGCTCTGGTGCTCAATGTTTATTTGTTGTTTCCTGACATTTATTTGTAGTAAATACTTTTTCTTTACTCCATTATGAACTCTCTCACTATTCATCTTCTCCATTAACGGAACCATGTCTCTTTTGACATTGCTGACAGTGCAGTGTTCTCTGAACCTGGAGATTGAAATTCAATCATTAATCACTATCTTCTGTTACCCTATGTTAAGCCAACATACCTTAAACGCCGGATGTAAATATAATTAAAAAAACTACCTGAAGTAAAGCATTTAATATAACATACAGTAATTTGATATACCTCTACTTTCCGAAAGGTCTCCCCAGAATTAAAAACAAATACTTTTGTCAATGCACTTTCATGTAAATTGGTAATCATTGCAGAAAATTGCTCCCATGATAGAACAATAACAAACAGTATTTTCAGACAAGACAAAACAAACGAAACAAACACAACACCCACGATATATTCCATAACACTGGTCCTTCCAGGTCGTCTGTAACCATAACTGAAGGAACAGATTACGTCGCTTCGTCCCCTATTTGTACTGTCACACATGACCCCTTGGTAAACGATTGCAGATGCTCCTCCAAACCACGGCTGCCACATAATTTCCCTTCTGGGTCGATGGGTTAGTGCACCAAAGCTCCGCCCCCTTTCTAGATGACCGACTTCCTTTTAACCCTAGGAATGAAGTGGCAGGCCAAACAGTCCAGGGTACTCTGTTCACGTTACTTAGCGCCCTCACAGGTCAGGATTTACATTCCATTTAAGGAAACAGTTGACTCACAATTTGCTACCGGGGTAAATGACACTACTTTCCAAACTTGCTTTTTTAACAGTTTATAGTAATGGGGAAACACCGTTAAGTGCTTCAACACTTGGAAACATACTTACCAGTCTCCATATTGCACATGGCATTAATAAACACATACTGTGCAAGAAATACCTCTTCGTCCCTGCTTTATATAACATTGTGAGCCATGATTATTGGACATTACATTCATAATACCTGCAAGTCATCATTTGAATGTAGCTACAACACCATCCACATGCAACTCTCTCAAAAGGCCAACATTCGACATTCTCAGATAAAGACACTTGCAAAGAATTCTTGAAATGTTTGTCAGAGAATGTAAGTCTTTTTTAACCTTTATTTAAATAACAGCAGTTGCATTATTATCTATGTGGCAGTGTGTATTTTTGTTTTGTGTTTATTTGAACCCAGCAGTGAATATAGCCACTCTATAAAGACATGACAAACATTAATCTAACTCTCTCGTTCTGTTTGTATTTTAGACTGGAGGGAGAAATAGATCAACTTGAGAGGGAAGAATCCCAGATTTCTGCCAAAGAACAGATTCTCAGAGAAAAGCTCAGAGAGACAGAGAAATCCATTGAGGACCTGCAAAAGGTAAGAGAAATCGCCACCACTGCCAGAATTACCATTGGGATTATCAGAATCTTGATGAAAACATCTATGTATTACCAACCAATTATGTAATTCAATATTGTGTTTGGGAATCTTTTATGATTTAGTTTGTCTCATTGACTTGATACACCCCATTGGGATGTCCACTGGGAACAGGCTGAGGTTGTTCATTCACCAAATGGTCAATGGTCAGAAAAGCTGTTTACTGTAGTCCTTGTAATTCAGCCTCAATGCAAGATAGACTCAGGACTGAGTCATGTTGTGTCCTCAGGAAACAAATGTACAACTCCCAGTTCATTAGTTCTGTCACATCTTAAAAATAACTCTTACATACTGTGCCACGTGGCTTTGTCACAATGAACATAGTTAGTGAATTTTATAAGGGTATACAGCTGATGGACTCCTATTTTATATTGCAGTGTATAAAAAAGAGATGATGGTTCACCACTAGTTATCCTATATCCAATATGTCTGAACCATATGTATACAGAATAGGAAGGGGAAAACCAAATGTAATATATTATGGTTGTTCAAAAAGCTAATGCAATTGCTACAGATAGCAAGATTGAAAATGTGTGTAGACAAAGTCATCTCTACTTTAACAATTGCTGATGCATGCAAAACCACTGTTAAGCTTTCATAGATTATGATAGTTTTATTGCTGTGTTCATTTTAGGCTGTTAAGATATATCAAAACGTTTTTTTTATTTTTTTGGTTCCTTACAGAGTTTCAAGAAGCAAGATGGAGGTGTGTACCTGTTTTCTTTTGAATTGTTGCACAGCAGTACTAAACATTTTACTTGTTTGAAATATTGTTGAGCATGACTAACAGACCTTTGCAATGCATTCTTAAATAAGATAATACAAGATGTAGTGCACAGTAAGGACACAAGTTCATATTAATTCAAACGCATCAGCATCTGTTTCTGTGGTGTTTCACTTGAATGCATAATGAATCTGTAGGGATTTATTTTTACATTATCTTCAGGAATAGAAACATTATTACAAAATAACAACAAAACATTTGTGATTCATACTGGGGATTGTAACAGCATTATGGAAGCAGACAGCAAATAATTATAAAATAAATTAAAAAAAATTACACACATACATTGTGGTGCCATGTGTCATACATTTGATTTTGGTCAAAATCAGGGAAGGAGCTATGACAGCAATTAGGGTCTGAACTGACTGTTTATTCTGGCGTAAAGAGGATGCAGTTCTCTTAGTTACTCTAACCACAATTTCCTTGAACTCTGCTTTTAAAGTGCCTTTCATAACATCTGCCTAAAGGCTAGGTCTGGAAGAGCTCAGATTGTCAACAGCCAGTCATGTGGGTAATCATGGCATGGTAAACAGCAAACAGGTTTCCATTCTAGTTTAGAAAGACCAATGTCAGCTAACAACCCATTTATTGTGTCAAGATCACAACATAATAGTTTAAGCGCAGACTCTTAATTTGTCCTCTGCTGCAAAAACAACAAAACAAAAGCTGTTAAAAACATCTAAAACAATCAAATTCCAGCTTGATAGGCTGCATTGTACAGTAAGACCCTCTTTTGTTATGCAGTTTTTTCATTGTATTAATTTAATTTGCAAATGGTCTGGTGTTTAAACTGGAATTTAAACACCAGACCAAGGAAAAAAAGTCTAGAAACGTGTCACTTTTTAACCCAGGGGTCGTATTCTGCAGTACATGAGCAACTTGGACCATTTCCCTCATGGCTCAGCTAGACTGTTGAACTCCAATCACAAGGCAGTGACTCTGCACTTTGCTTACTTTTATCCCCCTATTCAGTGGGAATCCCCCTGGCTGCTGGGGTCCATTGTTTCCTTTAATACACTGTCACAGGCTTTTGCTGCCTAAGCACTGAGGGGAGAGGGGCTCATGATGCTGGGTCTGATGTTACTTCCTCTTCTCCACTCCACTGACAGATGCAGTGAATTACATTTACTCCCAGATCCCTGACCTCCCTGAGCTTTACTCCCAAACAGCAGAGGTGGCTTCTGGGGACGACAGACTCCCAATGAAGGCTGGTAAGTCTGTGTGACTGTACATCAGCCGGTTGGGAGTTGACCTGAGCAGAGACCGTGATTAGGAGTAACTGTGTGGGACCAGTCTAGGTCAACATGACATGCTCTTCCTTAGGCTGGTCCATGTTAAACAAACTGTGCTCTGTGTGCATGACTCCCGCACTCATGCCAGAAACAATAGACGGTGGTCAAATGTGTGAACTTGGTTGCATGCTTTTGATAAAGCATATACAGAAATGTATAAAATTATGTTGTACTGGTCATTCTACTTGATATACTATTTGTAATCGCATGTTGCCTGCATTGAAACAAAACTGTTGCTCTATGTCCACATGGTTACCCTACCTTAATTTAACTCTTAAGTTATAAAACAGAAACACTGCTGTTAAAGTGCCTCTACATGCTTTAATACAGGTTTTGAATTCTTCTGTAGACACTGTTTAATTGAAAATGATAATGTATTGTATTAATTAAATATAACATTATCTTCTGAATAATATCCAATATTGTATGATAGACCTCTGTTTACTTAATGTGGTCTTTACATGGACCTGTGACCTGCAGTTACATTTCTATGAAGTGTCACATAGATGACCTTTGATTGTCCTATGTGCTTATGCAACTGGAAATAGCCATTAGCTCCCGGAAGGAGTCTCTTTGTGCTGCAGACAGTATCTTCAGGCAGAAATACTAATAAGTGTCTATATATCCATATATTATGGTGAATCCACTATTGTTGCTGCACTCTCTACAAATAACCTTAACACTAAAACATCAGAATATTACTCCAAGAATGATACACAGTGAAGGCACTGGGGAAGACTCAAGGCAGTTGTCAAGACTCAAGAAGACTCAAGACATTTAATTTTAGTTTTTTTCTTTTTTTATATTACTGAATATAGCACATTTAAGTGTTTTAGGATGATATGTAGTGACCCTGTACAGGTAACTTGCTCAGTAAAGTAAATACATTAATGTTAAACCTTTAACAGTTCTCTGTGAAATCAAAAACTGAACCACTTGGCTGATTAAAATGTAATGCTTTACCTGGATTTTATGACATTTTTGCTATTATGATGTTTGAAGAATTGTGTAAATGATAACCAGTATTAGTGACATGTTTATAATATCTTTAAAGTACTGTATATATATTTACCTGTAATTTACCTGTAATATATTATCAGTATAACTAACTATGTAAGTATGCTCTGGGGACAGCATACACGGACTAAAGACAAAAATAAATGCCCTAAAACTGTCCTGTACCAGGAGTAATATATTTTATTAAAGGTGGCATGGCCTATTTTGCCTTAGTCCCTGGGCACTGGAACTTGCATAGCCTGTCCCTCCTGTTGCTGATATAGCTAAAATCTAAAGGGCAGTACATTTATTAATACATTTACAGAACCACAATTAATTATGACTTATTGTATATTATGTATTGTTATTATTATGTATTTTTTACTTACTTTGCCCAGTCATCCAATTTAGAGTTGTCTACTCAGAATGTATGTCTGAACAAAACTTTTAATTATTATCTTATTGTAAAGACGCTAGTGCTGTTTGAGCAGGGCCAGAATGGCTCATGCAATACTGTTTATATCAAGTACCCTACAATGTATGGGCTAAGAATGATGCAAATGTATAAAAGTAACTTTTTGTTTTTCTTTGTTGAAGCAATGTATGCCATGGAGATCAGTGTGGAGAAAGACAAACAGACGGGAGAGACCAAAATCCTCTCCACCTCTGCTGTAAGTCCAGAATGGATCCACCAGAGAGGAGTCAAAGTCTACGATGACGGCACCAAAGTAGTGTATGAGGCCCGCTCAGGAGTAGGCACAACAACCATGGAAAATGGGGTTCACCCCTGGAGCGCCTCTGACGTAGATGAACTTATCCATCGGGTTGGGCAGTCACAGACCATCGGGGCCTCTGAGAGGGGGGCTGTATCTCCCAGGGCCCCAGCCACCACTGGCAGTGGCAATCTGGGCCAGCAGAAGGAACAGATGGTTCATAAGGAAGCCAAGCTGGAGATGGTGCGCAACCCAGAAAAGGGAGGGTTTGGGAATCCCAAGTACGGTTTTGACGAAGTGACCGACGTACCTGATGCCACCTCAGAGAAACCTGTGACTATGATCTTTATGGGGTACCACAACGTGGAGGATGAAGAGGAAACAAAGAAGCTGCTTGGCTACGACGGAACCATCAAGGCTGAGATTGTGCTTATTGATGAAGACGATGAGAAGTCTCTGAGGGAGAAGACAGTTACCGATATTTCCACCATGGATGGCAATGCTGCTGACCTGGTCTCTGGGTGTCCACTGTCTGACACTACCGAACCTTCCTCGGAAGGCAAAGACGAAAGCTTGGCCAAGGAGGCACCACAAGCAGGTATTCAAAAGAAAAAGCATTGTCGGTGCTGTACTGTCATGTGACCACTTCCAGTTTCCTTCCTAGGAGCACATTCTCTAGTCCCTTCTACCTTAACCTCACCCTGTACTAATAGCATCTCTACTACCGTGACCTGGAAGGCACACTATTCTCTCTCTATGACCTCTCTATGGCCAAAGTCCAGTGAAGTACTGTACAATGTACACCAAGGGTGGGGGTGGAGGGGGGGGTGGGGGGACTTGGAGTGCAGGTTTTCATTCTTAATTTATATAAATTAATGATATAAATAAGTTTGTACTGAGGAGGGGTATTTATGGTTCATTTATTGATAGTTATTTATATATTGCAAAAAGAACCCAGCATTTTTAAAGAAAATGCAGGAATACTTGGCAAAGGAGCCACACTGGTCTAAAGCCTGGATCTAATTTAATTTCTAAAAGCATTAATTAAATAGTTCCTTACAATTCATCTATATATTATACTATAGCTTCTGTGGTTTCAAGAATTGTGTGGTTTGAAAGATGTGTTTCACTCTAGATTACCTACATTCTTAGAAGTTGTTCAGACACTTGCCATTTTTTATTTAATCTCTGTAGCTTACATTTGTCCAGTGGCCTTATGCAGATTTTGAAGCAGTACCCTCAGATCTGGGCATTTCATCAGTATTGGAGTGCCCTGTTTACAGAACTGAAGTTATCTACTGTTCACAAACAAACTAACAAAAATACATGTCAATATACTTAAACTAAGCTAGATACCTTTGATTTATTTAATACCATATGCCTTTTGGTAATTGTGCCTATTTTTTCTAACATATGAATAGTAGAGGTTTATTTTAAAGTATGCTGTTGTATTTTAATGTGTTTATAAAGAGGCCATTGAATAGACATTCACAATTTTGGAGAAGTGCTTCTAATATAAAATCACTTTTAAGTGCTTTCAATACCTGGATTTAATTTGGGTTTTAAAACTGCTTTTCTAAAGGTCTTTACTATGAGGTTGACAGTGGGCTTTTTCTTCTTGAGGACGTCTGCTGTCCTTTTTTAATGAACAACAACAAAAACTATGGGTTGAGAATCTGAGATATTTAACTTCTATTTTAGGTAGACCCGTCAGCAAAGTAACTGCCAATTAGAGCTATCCAGCTGCACAATTGTTCCGAACTCTTTTCTTTCTGTGCATAACTGAGGCTATACTTTATGCTATTGCATTAAAAATGTTTGATAAATGTCACAGCAGAACAGATATATTCGCCACCCATTGTTCTCTGGCACATACCATATCTAAGAAACTGCCTGGTGATTCCCTTTCTTCTGTGATTCATTCCTTTGTACAACCCATTTACTTCTGAGAATAGATGCGTGAGATGACCCTGTCCTTAGTTTACATTATTACATTATTAGGAGGATTGGTGCTCAAGCTTATGGGACCTGCATCACCTACTGTTCCTGTTTCATTTCCAGTTTCTCAAAAACTTACAACCTAAATGTTAATATGTTCTGAGGTACTCACTCACCAGGGGAAAGTATAGGGGCTAAACTAGATAAACCAAGGTGCTAGACACTAAAGACGATGCATTCATATTGCTAGAATTGACTAATTAATTTATAATAATTAATACATTGCCCACCCTCTGAGTATCTCTGATTGACTCCTACAATGATAACCATGGTGTTCACTGGTTCAAATAAGTGTCTCACCTTTTTTCATGCTGGAAAAGAAGACCCAACATGTATGAAATGTGGGTTGTATCCGTATTGTCTCAATTGAAATACTAAAGTGTTATTGTGAGGGAAGTTGAAATCATCACAGTGAAGGCATGCCCAGATGAACAACAGGTAGCTAATACTGCTGTGAGAACCTGGATAACATCAATACCTGGCCTGGGTTTATATTTCTTGGTGGTCAGAGTTAAAATCCTCCTACACATGCAACATATGAAGTATACCATATATACATTATATGTGTATATCAAAATGTATATACTGTACAGAAACACTGGTTGTATTTAAAATAGCCCTATTTTATTTGTATGAAAATAAATGATGTAAACTATTAAGCTATATACACACAAAGTCAGTCTGTAAGGAATACAAATAAGTAACTTAATTATATATATATATATATATATATATATATATATATATATATATATATATATATATATAAGCTTTTAAGTGTTGCTAACATTTTTTTCTGCATCCATCACTGCTGTAATGCTATATCATATTATTTATCACATATCCTTACCCTTTGCTATCACTTCCCCTGGCTCACTGCTTTCTCACAACTAATTCAAAGAGCTGCCTCAGAGACATTAAGATTTAGTTCAACACCATGCATACATTTCATTTGAGATAGATCTATATATATATATATAGAGAGAGAGAGAGAGAGAGAGAGAGAGGAAATATATATTATATATATTATTCATGAGCCATTTTATATCTATGCTTTTGAGCTACATTGGTAATACAGTATTAAGCATATTAAAAAGGATCAATACACAGATTCAGTGAAAGAAAGGCTCAGCCAGGATTGGTACATATTTTTCCTGGGGATTTGTTATTGGTTAAGTGGATAAAAAGCACATCAGTAAGTCAAGTACTGTATCAAAGCTCAAGCACAATTCACAACCTTTAGTCTCAGCCAGTGATGAGATCAAGCGCTGCCTTTATAAATGAAAAGGAAGTCTGCTATTACTGTAATCTGTGGTTTCCCTTTTAAAAAGGTCATCATATTAATTTGACTTAATTACCAAAAGTCACTGAAGGTACAACACAACAGAGCAAACCTCCATGTCAGTCAGCTCACACCTACAGCAGTACAGGTTTCTGTGCTGGACAGAGATTCCCTCTCCAGTTAGAACGTCGCTTAACAAACAGCATGCGGTGCCACACTGCCTTACCACACCTGCTGTCCCAGTAGATGATGAGTTAAGTATTCTGCAAGGGTCAGTCTGTCCAGCAAAGAGCGGTAGGATGACTCAAATACCTGTGCAACGCCAGACTTACTGTATTAAGGTTAAGAAAACTATTAGAAATTAAAAGGGGATAATACTGTTTTTTTTTTTTTATTACCATTGCAACAAATCACTGCATTTCTTAAAAGCATACACTTCAGGTAAGTGTCTTTCATTATTTCTTTTTTTTTTAATCACTCAGTAATTTGAAACATTCTTTCCAAGGAGGATATTATTTGTAATATTTATTTTTTAAACCTGAATGCAACAAACAACCCTTTGTTTAAGGGGAAACATTATTTTTGTCTAAATAAAGGCCAGGTACTGTTTAGGTATAAAAAAACAAATACAGAAAGAAAAGAATTACAACCATTAGGTTGATATGCATGGTTTCACAAAATATTACAATTTTCTCTAATATATATATACTGTATATATATATATATATATATATATATGAAGTGTGCCAATTCCGTATGGTGTGCCATTTTTACAGTTTGCATTAGTAGTTGTTCAGTAGCATGACAACTGCGGTTACACAACATTTTGTAAAATAATGAAGGTAAAAAAATGGTGAAATGTACAAAGGGACAGGAAAATGGGTACTAGTTTGACATTGAAAACCATAATGATTTAAGTATCTTAATTTGTCACAATTATTTTGACTCTTTCAGTTCTATACGTTTTAATTCCTTAAATTAACCCAAGGTTTCACAGAGACCAATTAGCACGAATATTGGACTACCTATTGTTCCTTTAGTTAATGTAGTTTAAGATTAGTGTTAATCAAGGCCTGTAAAATCACCCCTACAGGTATTTTAGATGCAGCCCACAAAACAACACAGTCATATTTAAGTTCCTACTGTGGTACTGTGCAAAGCTGTAGTCTGAAGCACTTGTGTTAACGAGGCAGGTTTACGTGTAGGCAGGAGAGCAATGGAAGGCAGTTAGTGAATCTTTGAAAAGGTGGAATCTTTGAATCCTCACACCTGCTAAAGGAACTGTATATTTTAAACAGGACTAATTTGGCTTTTTTAAATTCAAAATATAATGCTTTTGGAAATAACAGATGAAGAGACAATATATGTTATTATAATATGTAAAACACTATAAAAGGTATAGTCACTTTAAGCCAACGTACAGTGCTGAACCAGGAGCAGACACTGCCAAGTACTGACTGGGGTTGAACCAGATTGGGCTGTTTTGGTGGTTGGATCCATGATGATAGTTCTTCTGATGGAGAAAGGAGACACAATGAGGTAAAAATAGACATGAAGGTAACACATTATGATGTGGCACTGTGCAGAGCACTTACATAAATATGTACAGTGCCTAGATACTTGGTATATACAGACGTTTTCCGATACAGATACTGTACTAATTGTGTATCAGTCTAAGCGATATAAATACGGTGCAAAATCTTTATCAATCCTAAAAAAAAGATATGTGTTCAGGTTTAGCACCTTGATACAGAGCAAGTGTTAAGATGCTTACAGCGTAAGTAATGCCACATAACAAGAAGTGCTACCAAGGAAACAGCTGAGTTGACAAGCATAGTTGGCCTTGAAAGTAGAAACCTTGAAAGTGATTAACAAAAGCAAGCAAGCATTTTAAGTATTTTTTAAAAATCTCTTTTGCTTAAGCTTAAAACAAGGTTAGAACCTTCTACATAAAGTATACAGAACTAATGTGGAAACACAACTAATATGGAAACAAAACCATTGAACGGTATTCAACAACTACAAAGAAAAGAGTAAACAGAGAATGTTCTCTATATTATGTTATCATTTTATTTATTAAGTAGATTTTGGAATACTAAGCTCACAAAACAAACTCACACTTTATTTAAGACGGTTTATACCTGAATGCCTAAATTATCTGTAATGTAAAAGGGGCTGCACTTCAAAGTGCTGGTCATGTTGTTACACTAATTAATATTTCCAAATATTTTCTACCTGCACTTAGCACACAATTCTGTGATTGGCAGGATGGAACTCAATACACCATGCTTTTAAAGTTATTTTCTCAATCAGATAATTTGGTTCTAATTTAAATAATGTAACAATATTGTAAGTGCATACAGTCTAGCTACAGTGCAGGTAAAGTCATTTTGAAGTGTATCCATAAAAAGAAACCAAAAGTTGTTGGTTTTCTTGTGTTTTAAAATACTTTATAAATGTTTACAAAAAAGTCACAGAGTATTATGTGAGTGAGTTTTGTGATTAGAACCCACAAATGCTTTAATTGCATACTGTGTGTTGAACTTTATAAGCTCCACATGATTGCAAAGAATTCCTTGATTTTCTTTACCAAACTTCCTAGTGGGAAACCATCCCAATAAATGTTGTGTAGCGCACAGTTTGCAAAATTAGACACACTGTCTGTGTAGAGCTTTGAAAGTGGGATTTGCAGCTTCAGTAGTGTTCTCTTCTGTCTGAGCAAAACAATGTGAATAAATGAACTTGCAGTGGAACCGCTGTGCTTGTTGATTGGAAACTGCTGTATGTTTGTAACCTGAAGTGTATTTTTAATGCTGTTTTATTTGACTTTTTTTCTCTCTCTTTCTGATACAAACTGCCTGCAGCCATGCTGTAACTGTGGCTTTTTCTCTGTATGGTATATCTAGTAAAATAAACTGCATTTTTCACTCTGCCTACCCACTTTGTCTCTGTGCTCTGGTTCTTTCTAACTCACTTTGCAAGGACACTTTCCTTCTGCTGCTAGGACATGTTGCATCCCTTCACATTTCTCAAGCACTAACTCCACACTGGCCTATTATGCATTACTACCTCACACTACCCCATCTGCTTTTCATTTAATTATTATTTATTGATGTATTACAGATGCAGGAACTATTTTTTATGCCAGCTGGAGAGCTTAAATTGATCAAAAATATCTCCATATATGAAGTTGTATTTTTATTTATTTATTTACCTTGGATAACCCTATTTAGATGCATGAGGTTGGACAAAACAATAGAAACACCTCCAGTAATACCGCCTGGGCATCACTGATCGGAGTCTGCAAGGTGTTTAATTTGTTCTGGTTGGATACATGACAATTCTTCAACAATTATTGCCTCTTATTCACTTAGGTAGATTGGGGGCAGACTGCAACAGTGAAGCAGGTTCTCATAATGGCTCTCAGAGTGCTTACTTTTGACTGTTTCCTGTGAATCATCAGTAATTTGTGTAGTCTTGGGCACGGCAGCACCTGCAGCTCTCTGTCAATAATGTTTTCTTGCCAATTGACTGAAACTGACTGGCAACAGGGAGATGCAGTTTTTATATAATTTAAATAACTGCTTATCTGAGGCAGAAAAGAGACTTGCCTAAAGTAACTGTTTAAAATGAATATAAGTTGTGATTCTAATATGAAACATACAGTACCAACATCCTAGGTACAGTCTTTATTATTTTTATAATCATCTGCTTTGTATTCATCTGCTCCTCAAATGCTGACTCAGCTCATTGATCTGTATAGAGTAACACAACTGGTATAATACAATGCCCCCTTATTTGCGACCTTTCATTAATTAGATTTGCTTCCAGTGAAACCTCTAATTAGAGCCCCTATCTATTTCTGCGAAAGCCCACATGAAAGCTTTGCCAGGTTTGCACCTCTTTTAAAAATGTTACCTCCAGTGTTTACTATAAAAATTACATCCCACTGAAGTGGGATAACAAAAATGTATCCCTAGATATACTCTCGACATCGTGCATTACCAGGCATTATGGGACATCTGGGTAATGGGGCCCAAGAAGTCGAGTTGAAAAGTCTGCTATGGTTTTTATAACTAATACCAAGCCAAATAAAATAAATAATTCACCATTATTATAAAAAAAATGATATGTCCTCAATGAATAAAAACATAGCACGCAAATGAATTGTTTGAAAAAGTTCACAATAATATATTTTTATTTCAACTTTTACAATTCAAATATTATGACTTACTTTTCATTCATTCTGTTTTCAATGGGGGTTGGGGGTTTTCCATGGTTACACAGGTGACCCAGCATCTAAGTCTAATTTCTGACCCGGGCCTTAAGCTTCATTACACATTGTAAGAGAATAACTTTGCTCCTTGGGGGAAATTTCCCTTATATTCACACTAACTACAGTTCAAATTTACACTAACTAGAATTGCTTGGTATCAGGTACTACTGTTTAAGGCCTTTAGGAATACAAACATCCTCCCTCTTAGAAATCTCATGTGCCACTCTGTGATGCTGTACTACAGTATTGTAGCACTGACAAGCACTGTTGTTGGGATTTACCTGAGAAAGACAGGTAGACACCAGAATTAGCTCTCAGCTCTTTTATTAAAGCAGGCGAACCACCAGGCAGCCAAGTAGTTAAGCACCACTCACACTCTCTCCCGCAGCCGCTGCCCCACAGATTAGCACTACTACGACTCTCAGGCTGGCACACACCAAAACACAATAAAATAACATAACCATGCTAACAATCTATGATATATTTAACGCAACAAGACAATAATTGCAGCAACAAATAACAATTATGTTATTTCAATTTTTCCCCAAAACCCAGTAGTCCCAGCGTCCTTTTGTGCCTGTATACATAATCTGCATGGTCCTCCCGGATTTCTCCGGGAGCTGCCTGCTAGATTTCAGTGTCCCAAGCTTCCAGAAGCGAACATGAGAGCTGCTGGCGTGCTCCCCATGGACTCCTGGACAGCCATCCGGTAGGCCATCAGGATCAAGAGCAGGTGCTGGTCCCAGTCGTTTTGGTGAATGGCAATCAAGTGGTTTTAACACAATCATTACTGTACTTAGTGAGTGTAGATAGGGTATTAGTCAGCCAAAACACCCAACCAAGTTTTTTTCTTTACATTTTAAGTAACAACACAGCGATAGGCTAATGGCATAGTTGTCTTGGAAACCTGCCATATAACCTGTTGCTACTGGATAAATGTATTAGTTGTTACTAGCATCAAGTGGTGGTATCTAACTTTACCACTGTGTCAATGTTGAGATGATGATAATAAACAACTCCTATTAACAAATGCAATTCTTAATCGACTTTAAAAGGTCATTAAAAATGTGTAGCAATGCAAACAGTTCCCTGTTCATGAAACAAGCAATATGAGTATTATTTTGGAACATTTTTGAAAGGCTGAAATAAAAGACATGTGTATTGTAGCGTTAAGCGTGCTGTGGGTTCCAAGCGGGGACGGTTCAGCGGCAGCAGTGGTGAAATAATCAGGCAGGCTTGAGGTTGAAAGGCACTTCAAAGCACTGTTTATTGCTCTTTTAACTCAACAGGGAAATTGCTTTTAAATGAACCCCAAATAACTCAACCAGGGCAGCAGTGCTGTTCGCCCTCTATAGCCCAGCAGGGCTCTGTCACTGGCCAATTATGGTTTCCCCTGATTAACATACTAGCCCCCAATCCCCCACTAGCTGTGTTCCCACCCAATCCCAGCTGCACACAGACAACCCTCATACCCCAATCATAACACAAGCGAGAACAGAAAGAACAACAGTCTTTGATAGCTGTCCCACCACTACATTATATTTGTGATGACTTGCTGTCCCTTATAAAGACCACACCTGACCTACATGTGCAGTCCCATCCACGGTACCTTACTTTAAATGTCTGTGGTGATTGAATACCCAATATTGACAAACTAACAATTGCAGAGTGGCCTTTTCTAAGGGTAGGACTGAATAGTCAACTAGAAAACTGGTATCACATGCTTCAAATTCAAAGCAGCAGAAGCAGTGATATTTGTGTGTGTTTAAAGGGTATATAGTAGCGAAATAGCAATGTCAGTATTTTAATTCAGCTGTATAAATTGAAACAGAAAACGATTGTGAAGTGTGCAGCTTCATATGGATAGAAGTGCAGTTGTGTTTGCAATCTATTAATAAATAGTTTTTAAACAATTTCTAACAGCTGTACAATATAGAGCGCATACAGCAGTGTTACACAACTGCACGTAAACAAATAGAGCACCAGACATTATCAAATACATGATTCATTCATATATTTTTTAGTGTCACTAGTCGACTATTTTTACCTTGACTATTCGACTCTGGCAAATAAGTAGTTCTTCTAACCCTACCTTCTACATACCTATATTATGAAAGCATCGAGGGCTGTGGATTAATTATGGGTCCTTGCAATTAATGAGGATCTTTTTTGGACAGACCATAAAACAAGACATTATATAGGAAATATTACCCATATCCAAGGAAGTAGTTAGCTATACTGTTATAAACTGTTGTACAGTTTATGTACAATGTAAACGTGGTAGCCAGTCATAGGTGTGCTTACACTGAGGAAAATGTGGCTAACCATGGAAATGTGTGTGTTTCAAACTCTTTTCAGTCATGTGGATTTCACAGAAACGTAGTTCACTGGGTGGCACTGTGTGACAGTCTGGCTCGTAGTGGTGTGGTGGATGACGTCACGGACCAGGAAGTAACTGACTCCAAAACAGTGGATGGGCGGGTGAAACTGAGTGCAAAAGCACTCAGCGTATTTAATAATAAACAAACAAAATATTTAAACAAAATACAAACAAAAGGGCACGAGGGCCAAACGAATAAATAAACAAACAAGTAAGTGCCGTGCTGGATAATCCAGCACGTATTAGCAATTGTTTTTTAAATGTTATTCCTTCTCTCCTCTCTCCGCTCCCCGTACTCTCTACTCCAACACCCCAACCCCAAGTGCAGAGAGCTGCTGGTTTATATACTCTGGCCGAGGGATTTAACTAGTTGGTAATTATCTTATTATCCCCCGGCCAGAGTCTGCACGCGTTTGGTAAGGATGCATGACTGTCAGCTATTTAAGTAATCAGTAGCTGATCAGCCATGCATCCTCACGGGGTTTTTAAATAATAATAAAAGACGCGGCGCTTTTACCCGCGCCGCAAACAAAAATACAAATAATAATAAATAGGGGCGGGACACTCCGCCACACATGCCCCCCCTTGTGCGCAGCACACATGGCCCCAACGGCCACCTCCCCCCTCAGTCTTAAAGTCCCGGAAGAGGGGGAAGCAAGTTACTTCTGGGGGGTGGCCATGGTGGAATCTCTGGCACCCCCCCATTCTTCGTGGCCGGCAGCTCCCTCTTCCGGGGCTCCCGCCACACTCTATCCTGCCGCGAAAGTGCGGCTGGGGGAGCTGGTCTCCTGACCTCTCCCCCCTTCTTCATGGCCGGCAGTTCCCTTTCATGGAGCTCCGGCCATCGTGTAGCGACCCCAGGCGAAGCAGGATCCCTGGTGACCCCAGGTGAAGCCGGACCCTCGACGACCCCAGGCGAAGCAGGATCCCTGGCGACCCCAGGCAAAGCCGGACCCTCGACGACCCCAGGCGAAGCAGGATCCCTGGCGACCCCAGGCGACGGCAGCAGCAGCGGACCCTCGGAAGGCGACGGCAGCAGCAGCGGACCCTCGGAAGGCGACGGCAGCAGCAGCGGACCCTCGGAAGGCGACGGCAGCAGCAGCGGACCCTCGGAAGGCGACGGCAGCAGCAGCGGACCCCCGGAAGGCGACGGCAGCAGCAGCGGACCCTCGGAAGGCGACGGCAGCCGCAGCGGACCCTCGGAAGGCGACGGCAGCCGCAGCGGACCCTCGGAAGGCGAACTCGGGAGGGGAGCCCCTGGCCATGGAGGCGGCAGCGGGAGCTCCACTTCTCCCTCGTACCCTGTGTCCTGTGGAGAACAAAAGGCAGCCCCAGGCGATGCAGAACAGCCATCCCCAGGCAATGGCGATGGTGGGAGGGGAAAGCAGTCCTCCCACAGCGGCTGAGACGGAACCAGCAGGTATTTACCCTCTGCTGGTGGAGCTGGGAGTGGCAAGCAGTCCTCCCACGGCGGCTGAGGCGGAACCAGCAGGTATTCACCCTCTGCTGGTGGAGGTGGGAGGGGCAAGCAGTCCTCCCACGACGGTTGAGGCAGAACCAGCAGGCATTCACCCTCTGCTGGTGGAGGTGGGAGGGGCAAGAAGTCCTCCCACGACGGTGGATGTGGAACCAGCAGGCATTCACCCTCTGCTGGTGGAGGTGGCGGAGGCAGAGGCAGCTCTTGCTGCTCTGCTCCTGGTGATGGTGGAGACAGAAGCAGCTCCTGCTGCTCTGCTCCTGGTGGTGGTGGAGACAGAGGCAGCTCCTGCTGCTCTGCTCCTGGTGGTGGTGGAGGCAGAGGCGATGGGGCGGATGCTGGCCACTCAGAGGGAGGCTGTGGCGGTGCTGGCTCCCTCTGCTGTGGCGGCTGGGCTGGTGTGTCCCGTGCTCCCTTCAGCAGCATAAATAGAGGTTGCTGGGGAACACCAGCATCCTGCCCTTCTCCCCCCCAGAAAAATTCAGGGGGTTGAGCCTGTAACTCCTCCCCTTCTGGCTCTTGGGACTGCAGCTTGGGTCCTAAGGCTGTGGAAGCGCAGACTTCCACCTCTTGGGCTATGGACGCACCGACTCCCCCCTCTTTGGGCTGTGGACGCACCGACTCCTCCCTCTTGGGCTGTGGACGCACCGACTCCTCCCTCTTGGGCTGTGGACGCACCGACTCCCCCCTCTTGGGCGTAGGACGTTCGGGCTCCTCCCACTCGGGCGTAGGACGTTCGGGCTCCTCCCACTCGGGCGTAGGACGTTCGGGCTCCTCCCACTCGGGCGTAGGACGTTCGGGCTCCTCCCACTCGGGCGTAGGACGTTCGGGCTCCTCCCCAGGCTGTGGAGGCGAAACCAGCAGGCATTCTCCCTCTGCTGGTGGAGACGGTAGCGATGGCTCCTCTCCCTCTGATGCTGGAGACGGTAGCGATGGCTCCTCTCCCTCTGACGCTGGAGACGGCAGCGATGGCTCCTCTCCCTCTGATGCTGGAGACGGTAGCGATGGCTCCTCTCCCTCTGACGCTGGAGACGGCAGCGATGGCTCCTCTCCCTCTGGCGCTGGAGACGGCAGCGATGGCTCCTCTCCCTCTGGCGCTGGAGACGGCAGCGATGGCTCCTCTCCCTCTGGCGCTGGAGACGGCAGCGATGGCTCCTCTCCCTCTGGCGCTGGAGACGGCAGCGATGGCTCCTCTCCCTCTGCTGGTGGAGACGGTAGCGATGGCTCCTCTCCCTTTTGTGCTGGAGATGGCAGCAGCAGGGTCTCTCCCATATCCGCAGCCAGGTAGTTTAACACCATGGCTGCGATGTCTGGGAGGGAAGCTGGGTGGTGTTGCTGTTCCCAGGCCTCCCAGCGCTCCCCATCTCTTGCCCACAGGAGGTTGATCACTGCAGGGAGGGCTTCCTCATAATCCCTCCCCGGCTCCACCAGCCAGTCCCAGACTCCCTCAGAGGAGAGTGCATTCGTCCTCTTTGGAGGATGCAGGTCCTCCCTCACTGGACGCTCTGGCTCCTCTTTCTCCTGCCATGGAGGGGGTTGGTCGGGTGCTATGTGACCCACCTCCCCAACAGCGAAGCACCACTCCTCACCTTTCAAGCAGGTGGGGCAGACGTCCAGCATGGTTGAGCTACAGTGGGACCTGCGACCGGCCCCACGCTGCTGTAGCTGCTGCTTCCTCCGTCCGCTTCTTCCCATATTTTTTTTTTTTTTTTTTTTTTTTTTTCCCCAAAAAACACACAAAAACACTTTGAAAAAAAAACGAACAAAAAAACGAGCTTTTCTTTCCTGGTCCGGCTATTGGAGGCGTTTGTTTTGTCCCACGCAGGACACCATATGTGACAGTCTGGCTCGCAGTGGTGTGGTGGATGACGTCACGGACCAGGAAGTAACTGACTCCAAAACAGTGGATGGGCGGGTGAAACTGAGTGCAAAAGCACTCAGCGTATTTAATAATAAACAAACAAAATATTTAAACAAAATACAAACAAAAGGGCACGAGGGCCAAACGAATAAATAAACAAACAAGTAAGTGCCGTGCTGGATAATCCAGCACGTATTAGCAATTGTTTTTTAAATGTTATTCCTTCTCTCCTCTCTCCGCTCTCCGCTCCCCGTACTCTCTACTCCAACACCCCAACCCCAAGTGCAGAGAGCTGCTGGTTTATATACTCTGGCCGAGGGATTTAACTAGTTGGTAATTATCTTATTATCCCCCGGCCAGAGTCTGCACGCGTTTGGTAAGGATGCATGACTGTCAGCTATTTAAGTAATCAGTAGCTGATCAGCCATGCATCCTCACGGGGTTTTTAAATAATAATAAAAGACGCGGCGCTTTTACCCGCGCCGCAAACAAAAATACAAATAATAATAAATAGGGGCGGGACACTCCGCCACACATGCCCCCCCTTGTGCGCAGCACACATGGCCCCAACGGCCACCTCCCCCCTCAGTCTTAAAGTCCCGGAAGAGGGGGAAGCAAGTTACTTCTGGGGGGTGGCCATGGTGGAATCTCTGGCACCCCCCCATTCTTCGTGGCCGGCAGCTCCCTCTTCCGGGGCTCCCGCCACACTCTATCCTGCCGCGAAAGTGCGGCTGGGGGAGCTGGTCTCCTGACCTCTCCCCCCTTCTTCATGGCCGGCAGTTCCCCTCCGTGGGGCTCCGACCACATGATCTCCAGCCGCGAAAGTGCGGCTGGGGGAGCTGGTCTCCTGACCTCCCCCCCTTTCTTCATTTCTGGCAGCTCCCTTTCATGGAGCTCCGGCCATCGTGTAGCGACCCCAGGCGAAGCAGGATCCCTGGCGACCCCAGGTGAAGCCGGACCCTCGACGACCCCAGGCGAAGCAGGATCCCTGGCGACCCCAGGCAAAGCCGGACCCTCGACGACCCCAGGCGAAGCAGGATCCCTGGCGACCCCAGGCGACGGCAGCAGCAGCGGACCCTCGGAAGGCGACGGCAGCGGACCCTCGGAAGGCGACGGCAGCAGCAGCGGACCCTCGGAAGGCGACGGCAGCAGCAGCGGACCCTCGGAAGGCGACGGCAGCAGCAGCGGACCCTCGGAAGGCGACGGCAGCAGCAGCGGACCCCCGGAAGGCGACGGCAGCAGCATCGGACCCTCGGAAGGCGACGGCAGCCGCAGCGGACCCTCGGAAGGCGAACTCGGGAGGGGAGCCCCTGGCCATGGAGGCGGCAGCGGGAGCTCCACTTCTCCCTCGTACCCTGTGTCCTGTGGAGAACAAAAGGCAGCCCCAGGCGATGCAGAACAGCCATCCCCAGGCAATGGCGATGGTGGGAGGGGAAAGCAGTCCTCCCACAGCGGCTGAGACGGAACCAGCAGGTATTTACCCTCTGCTGGTGGAGCTGGGAGTGGCAAGCAGTCCTCCCACGGCGGCTGAGGCGGAACCAGCAGGTATTCACCCTCTGCTGGTGGAGGTGGGAGGGGCAAGCAGTCCTCCCACGACGGTTGAGGCAGAACCAGCAGGCATTCACCCTCTGCTGGTGGAGGTGGGAGGGGCAAGCAGTCCTCCCACGACGGTGGAGGCGGAACCAGCAGGCATTCACCCTCTGCTGGTGGAGGTGGGAGGGGCAAGCAGTCCTCCCACGACGGTGGATGTGGAACCAGCAGGCATTCACCCTCTGCTGGTGGAGGTGGCGGAGGCAGAGGCAGCTCTTGCTGCTCTGCTCCTGGTGATGGTGGAGACAGAAGCAGCTCCTGCTGCTCTGCTCCTGGTGGTGGTGGAGACAGAGGCAGCTCCTGCTGCTCTGCTCCTGGTGGTGGTGGAGGCAGAGGCGATGGGGCGGATGCTGGCCACTCAGAGGGAGGCTGTGGCGGTGCTGGCTCCCTCTGCTGTGGCGGCTGGGCTGGTGTGTCCCGTGCTCCCTTCAGCAGCATAAATAGAGGCTGCTGGGGAACACCAGCATCCTGCCCTTCTCCCCCCCAGAAAAATTCAGGGGGTTGAGCCTGTAACTCCTCCCCTTCTGGCTCTTGGGACTGCAGCTTGGGTCCTAAGGCTGTGGAAGCGCAGACTTCCACCTCTTGGGCTATGGACGCACCGACTCCCCCCTCTTTGGGCTGTGGACGCACCGACTCCTCCCTCTTGGGCTGTGGACGCACCGACTCCTCCCTCTTGGGCTGTGGACGCACCGACTCCCCCCTCTTGGGCGTAGGACGTTCGGGCTCCTCCCACTCGGGCGTAGGACGTTCGGGCTCCTCCCACTCGGGCGTAGGACGTTCGGGCTCCTCCCACTCGGGCGTAGGACGTTCGGGCTCCTCCCCAGGCTGTGGAGGCGAAACCAGCAGGCATTCTCCCTCTGCTGGTGGAGACGGTAGCGATGGCTCCTCTCCCTCTGATGCTGGAGACGGTAGCGATGGCTCCTCTCCCTCTGATGCTGGAGACGGCAGCGATGGCTCCTCTCCCTCTGATGCTGGAGACGGTAGCGATGGCTCCTCTCCCTCTGATGCTGGAGACGGTAGCGATGGCTCCTCTCCCTCTGACGCTGGAGACGGCAGCGATGGCTCCTCTCCCTCTGGCGCTGGAGACGGCAGCGATGGCTCCTCTCCCTCTGGCGCTGGAGACGGCAGCGATGGCTCCTCTCCCTCTGGCGCTGGAGACGGCAGCGATGGCTCCTCTCCCTCTGGCGCTGGAGACGGCAGCGATGGCTCCTCTCCCTCTGCTGGTGGAGACGGTAGCGATGGCTCCTCTCCCTTTTGTGCTGGAGATGGCAGCAGCAGGGTCTCTCCCATATCCGCAGCCAGGTAGTTGAACACCATGGCTGCGATGTCTGGGAGGGAAGCTGGGTGGTGTTGCTGTTCCCAGGCCTCCCAGCGCTCCCCATCTCTTGCCCACAGGAGGTTGATCACTGCAGGGAGGGCATCCTCATAATCCCTCCCCGGCTCCACCAGCCAGTCCCAGACTCCCTCAGAGGAGAGTGCATTCGTCCTCTTTGGAGGATGCAGGTCCTCCCTCACTGGACGCTCTGGCTCCTCTTTCTCCTGCCATGGAGGGGGTTGGTCGGGTGCTATGTGACCCACCTCCCCAACAGCGAAGCACCACTCCTCACCTTTCAAGCAGGTGGGGCAGACGTCCAGCATGGTTGAGCTACAGTGGGACCTGCGACCGGCCCCACGCTGCTGTAGCTGCTGCTTCCTCCGTCCGCTTCTTCCCATATTTTTTTTTTTTTTTTTTTTTTTTTTCCCCAAAAAACACACAAAAACACTTTGAAAAAAAAACGAACAAAAAAACGAGCTTTTCTTTCCTGGTCCGGCTATTGGAGGCGTTTGTTTTGTCCCACGCAGGACACCATATGTGACAGTCTGGCTCGCAGTGGTGTGGTGGATGACGTCACGGACCAGGAAGTAACTGACTCCAAAACAGTGGATGGGCGGGTGAAACTGAGTGCAAAAGCACTCAGCGTATTTAATAATAAACAAACAAAATATTTAAACAAAATACAAACAAAAGGGCACGAGGGCCAAACGAATAAATAAATAAACAAGTAAGTGCCGTGCTGGATAATCCAGCACGTATTAGCAATTGTTTTTTAAATGTTATTCCTTCTCTCCGCTCTCCGCTCTCCGCTCCCCGCTCCCCGCTCCCCGCTCCCCGCTCCCCGCTCCCCGCTCCCCGCTCCCCGCTCCCCGCTCCCCGTACTCTCTACTCCAACACCCCAACCCCAAGTGCAGAGAGCTGCTGGTTTATATACTCTGGCCGAGGGATTTAACTAGTTGGTAATTATCTTATTATCCCCCGGCCAGAGTCTGCACGCGTTTGGTAAGGATGCATGACTGTCAGCTATTTAAGTAATCAGTAGCTGATCAGCCATGCATCCTCACGGGGTTTTTAAATAATAATAAAAGACGCGGCGCTTTTACCCGCGCCGCAAACAAAAATACAAATAATAATAAATAGGGGCGGGACACTCCGCCACACACTGCTAAAGCTGACACACTCACACTCAACTTACACCTGGGGAAGTATTACTAAAGACCCCAAAGCAGATCTATGTACAGTATCTGGATGAAGACAAACGATATAGAGTACCACTGTATATAACAAGATAGGAAACAATTCAAATAGGTTCACCAGTATCTACTGATCTCAAAAACCATGTTTAATTTCTGAGACAAGTTGGTCAGTTCATTCAGCTCCAGGTAATCCGTGCATCACCAGCTTTGTTTTCTTTACCTTCTCAGCACAGATGCAAAATTGGTATTTACTGTAATTATCCACTTATCCAAAACAGCTGTACAACAGTAATGCATAGCAGATGAATACAGCTGAATATGATGCAAATTCATATGTTGCTACTCTTGAACTGCTGTGCTGGTGTAGACAATATACACAATAAGATAATACTAATTGGAGATATTATTCAAATTAAGGTACAAAAAGCTCACTCTCCTCAATAAGCTAAACTGGCCTATATTGCTTTCTTTCTTTGGCAGACGTCTGACTGCCACAGCTTGCACTTCCCAGGAGATAGCCTATGTGGGTCTCTTTTCATACTTTCAGTTTCAAGGTCTTTATTCTCTCAAGCAACGAATGTCTTTTTATATGTGCTAAAGCGCTTCAGAAAGACATATCAGAAATCAGAACTGGTTACAGAATATTTAAGACTGACCTGAGAGGAACATGTTACCAGGATGCTTCAGAAGGTCTGCTAAACTCACAGCATTAAATAAAGCGCACACGCACACGCACACACGCAATTTTACTCAATATGAAACAAACTTTTGTATTTAAATTGAGTATGAAAGGATACCAAAACCATTAATTTGATAACCAAAAGGCATTCCAGCAAGAGTTTAATTGAATGTATTTATAACATGAAAGCAGAATTTGAATCTAATATAAAGTCCAAGTTATTAAAAAAAAAAAGAAAAGAAAAAAAACAGATCAACAGTATGCTGGGTTAGTGTATCAGATTCCATGACTTGATGAGTTTAACATGAACACTCAATACTCATCTGATGAAGAGCTGCAGTATAACACAGGTTTTAATGAAAAGCTGTTAGTATTAATATTACTATTTGTTTTATGATAATGGTATTGCATTCTAGGTCCAGAGGCTGCCTCCCCTTTGCTGGTGATTGTGGAGAATGAATCTTTTATATGTGACCCTGCATTCCCACAACAGTCTTCTCTGGTAAGTGTTTGATTTACCAATTTTTTCATCAAGTGGGATGTCTCTTTACTTAATTTGTATATCACATTGGCTGAAGGAATCACTAATTAGCAAGCTCACATCTGGAGTATTTAATCATTGTTTTTCCTGTTCATGGAAGAAAACATGGTTTTCTCAACACAGCCTGGAATTTATAATAGTTTTGAGAAATACAAGTTTTCTGCAGTATCAGCAGTCAGTCTGTTACGTGTTCCTGCTGTAGGTTAGTATAATACTGCATACTGTATAACATCCTGTAAAGCAAGAAATAGTTATTTTCCCAGTGAATAAAAGCTGTAATTAGTCAAACAGATTTTACAGTGAAGAAGGTTAATTAAGGTGGGACACTGAAGAAGCCGTTTTAGGAACACTAATGTATATTTACACATTTTAAATACCATAAACAAGACCATTCTTGATTACTATTTACATTCCTGAAAAACGTTTCTAACTAGACATCAACTAAGACTGGTAATTGAACACAGTTGGGGTTGACGGATAAGGTTTTTACTTTTTTTTTTTGTTTATTATTTAAGCAGTTGTTCAGCTGTTAAGCACTGAGGCTCCAGTCCATAGACCTAGATTTACATGCTATCAGTTGACATGAAATTGGGAAATGCCAGGCTGCATAGAAGACCTACTGTTGAAGGAACTTCCACTTAGCATTGAATATCAACTTCTTCAGCAAAAACATTCATCATTACTGCTGGACAAATCCTTGCCAAGAGACCACTGTCTCACACATATACAGTTTTAAACATAGTCATGCAATTTCACAGCAACCAGTTAATTCTCAATACACCCTTTTATTAATTCAAGCTCATGGTTGATGCCACAGTACAAAAATATTGCTGAAGTTTCAAGCAAATTTCAATCGGCTTAGAAATATGATGCATTTTCTTGATCTACAAACTCATATTACATCCAAAAATCAAGTGACATGCTAGGAATTCTTGCTACAGTTGTTAAGAAAAACAGCTCTTTTCAAAACTGAAAGGCTATTGGAAAAAATAGCTCTTTCCTCAGCAGCAAAAGGGTATAAGGGTACTGAGTCATTTAAAGACATAGGAGCTTCAGTTTCAAACATGGCTCTGTGGACTGAAAAACATCTTGCTATTTTGCATACTGAACAGTTGTGACACACAACATAACATATCCAACTATTTTAGGGAACTCACTCCTCCAAAGATACATCTTTTCAGATATTTAAGAAAAAAGTATAACATACATTATTAATTATTTACCTTTAGGGAATATAAGTGCTGTTAACTCATTTGGATAACTTGGTTTGTGAGTTGAAATTCAAAGATACCATGTCCAGAGTTGTCATAGTTAGGCTGAAAGAACTGCTTCTTTAGCTTACCTAGTAAGAACTAGCTTTAGATGGAGGGAAAATATGATATCTACTAATTGATATTATCAAATTAAGTAAGGATTTACTGGAATTATTTTGTTAGTTCTTTGTCCTTTTGAATCCACATTCTTGCTTTCAAAAAAATAATAATTATAAGAGTCTCCTTATATGTAGGCACACTGAAATTGAGCATAGATATGTTACCTAAGTGTTTGTCAGGATAGTGCATACATATATGTTGTTAATTTATATCTATCTAACCAGCTAGATGGTTTCATATTGAGAAAAACAAGTATTAAAACAGCACATTTGGTTTTATGAGTATCAAAATAAATATGTATCAATTTAAAATTAATACAATTAATAAAAAAAAAAATCCTTAAATGCTTGACTATGATGGGATAAAGGTCACTGAAATGGGAAATAAAGCTGTGTGTTGATTTTACTAACCCCTGGAGCAGGCCACCAAAAATATCTGGAATTGTAAACAGATTTCCTCTAATCAGTAAACTTACAATATAGATTGGGAGGGGAGGGGCTTGATTTTGTCAGAAAATGTGTTTGCCGCATGCAACTTCCACTTAATAGTTCTTATTTGAGGCCAGGGAAAACAATAGCAGGATGAGAGAGACTGCTGTGCTGCTGAATGGGGGAGCTGTAACCTGACCTGACTCATTGTGTGGCTTAGCTCTGATCAGTGCCTGGTTGCACTGGAATGGGAGAGAAACCTCCAGGGCTACATGCTTCATTCATTATTCAGTGGCAGCAACGCTCACCGTGAGTGAGTGAGTGAGTGAGAGAGAGAGAGAGAGAGAGAGAGAGAGAGAGAGAGAGAGAGAGAGAGAGAGCTAGAGCTAGAGCTAGAGCTAGCAAGCGCATTCAATGTCATCTGGAGTCAAAACTGCTGCAAACACCAGCACCACACACACACACACACAGCGGGGAGAGGAAGGAGCTGTATCTAAGTTGAAGACTGTACTTTCAGACCTCTTGAACTGACTTTTACAGTTTACAACTCAAAGGAACCATTTACAGCACTGAGGAAACAAGGACTCTCCTTTGCGTACCTGGCTGGGAATCACATAATGAGGTATGGTGCAGTAGTGATATGATGCTTGGGTAATTGGTGCTGAAGAGATTACTACTGAAAATAACTGAAAATGTGTTTGTAAAGCGTTTAGGGGCTACAGGTTGTGCTGCGAGACTTACCAGTATACAGTATTTTCTGAAAGAGCAGATTATGTTCTGAAATACTAATAGGGGACTGAGTAAATTCAGATGTGTTTGCTGTAATTTATAGTAAGTTCTGTGTGCTTGCAATTAGGTAAATTGTCACTACAGAAACCAATACAGTGTCTTTTTTTATATCAGTGTGCTTAATAAGATTGCAAAATTATTGTTATTTTCTGATAGATTTTGTCTATAATGGCAAACCAGGGAAATCTGCTCATATTGGTCACCAGTTTCAGGAGACTGCAGAGGTTTTGTGAAGCATAAGCACTGTGTATGCTGGTGCCCGCTGCAAACGGTTTTCTGCAGTTGAAGCTATACTGTACCATACTGGTAAAGCTATACACAGCTGGTATCATAATAGCAGACTCATACTTGCATTTTAGTTTATGCTAGTAGCTGCATTGTTTACTTTGGTTGCATGATGAAGTTTCACATTGGCCACAACTTATCAACATTCAAAGGGGTAACTTTCACAAGGAGGCTTGGTGATCCAGTGGTTAAAGTCTCAGATAAAAAGCATCTGTTATATGACTAAATAATAATAATAATAATAATAATAATAATAATAATAATAATAATAATAATACTAATAACTGTAACTGACAACTACCCAGTATCCCAAGACAAATACAATTGATACATATGCATGCTATATATTTAAACCAGTATAAGATATTTGCTCAGATTTTCATATGCACTACATTCTATGGCTGTAACTGTTATGAATTTTATTCAGTACCAGGATTTGTGTCTTGGTTCATAATAATTTTTCGAATCACAGCAATTACTGGGCTTGTGGCTGGTACTTGACTACCAGTGACTAAAGAGTTAATTGGGATAATCAATTGGTTAAATAACTGAAGCTACGTTAAAAAAGAGTTTAGGCTACAACATGGGTGGGGCACAGTATTAACAAGGATCAGTGATCAACTGGTAGTGGGTGCTGGAACTTTCTAGTTTGTCAATAACGTTACCATACAAAGCTCCTTTTTTGAAACTGTGGCAGTTGGTAGTATAGAACTACAGCTGTCCTAATTTTCCCTAACACTAAAGCAAATGCTGTATATTCAAACAGAGAGTGAACCCCTGCCTGACCCACAAATCCAGTTTTCTCAACCTTGTTTTACATGGAAGAAAGTTAATTTGAATGATTTGTCCTAAAGCTCAGTACTGAGTATATCATTTATGGTGCACATGTATTAAGTTGACACTAAGTACCATTCATTTTCACATGTGATTAAATGCCTGCTTTGCACGCAGTTGCAACAGTATTTAGATTCTACTGTACAGTGTTATGTGATGAAGGCTATAAAGCATTGTCTTTCTGTACCCACAGACTGGCGTTTCATAGGGAAGCAGAGGCTTGTAGATTTAATGTAGTGAGGTATTAATGTACTTCATTGACTGTGGTGGTAATGGAATTTATGATTGTGGTAATAGTGGAAAGTCAATGGCAATGTATGTAAAGTATATGGTTTAATTTGCACACACTCTCCCCCAGAGTGCAAATCAATAGCAACTGGTCAATTGGTTACAAATCAGTCACAGACTATATTTCATCTTGGGAAGTTTATGTACAATAGCATTCCTCTCTAAACTGTTAATCAAAAGAGGCGTCTAGTTAATCAGTTGACATTCGTGTGATACCAGTGCTTGTGCTTGGAATGTACATACCATGTAAATAGTGATGATGGTTTTACCCAAAAGACTACACATGCATTTTTGTATAGTTTTGTAGCAGTAATATATATATATATATATATATATATATATATATATATATATATATATATATATATATATATATTACTGCATTTTGTATTAACCATACCTTCAAACAGATGGATCTGCTCCAGTTTAGATCAATTAATAGACAACTGTGACAATAATTTGTACACACATTTGAGATACTGGACATCACCAAGATTTGTTTGTGTGTGTGTGTTTGTTTGTTTTGTGGCATATAAGTCAAAATTACACAAGGGACAAGGAAACTCATCTACAATTAATTACATATGCATATACTTCTTAAAGTATTTAGTCTGTGTGAGTTTACTTGCACATTTTCATATGTGAATAAAGGCACAAATATGTATTTATGCCTCCAAATAATTTGAAAACTGCTGCGGTATCTAACTAGCAAAGCTTTTAGAGGCTTGGTTTGCTGACTGTTACAATTACTTTATCCTGGTTCACTGTACTCTGTGCTGGTATAGTACCGATAACCACATGTCACACTGCAGCTACCTGAATAGTATTGCTGCCTATCGAAATAGGTTATGCCAATAAACGGAAAAACATTTTTTGGCAGATTATGTCATTTCTTGTCTTGTTTCCCAGAGCAGGTTATTTCTGATGGCAGGTGAGATTTATGCAGCAATGTTCTTTGTTCACATCTACGT